>NC_041397.2:332952482-333254982 GCF_900747795.2 Erpetoichthys calabaricus
AACACAAGTTTTATCACTTATGGACTCTCTTAAGCCAACTGCTGATGATTTGACTTTTTAAGAGTGACGTTTCTCATTCCACTCGTCACTTGAGTTGATATTTTTAATTTTAATTATATTGATGTTTTTTTTTTTGCTTATGTCGCGGTTGCTGAACTGTCATTTTAATTCTCATTATATTTTGGTCTTCACTTGTTTTTATTTTATCATCCAGTATATATTTACACTTTTGCAGATTTGTTCTAGGGCCCATCTCACAAATGATTTTGCATTGTCGTGTTTTGTTGTGTTGATTTCCATTTTATTCTTAACTTGAGATGCTGTGCTCTGTTATAGTTTATGTAGAATAAATATGAATTATTAAAAAAAGTCTGATTATTACATTTGAACTAATTTGATACATTTAATTAATTTAATCCATTTGATCTAGTTGATCATTGATCTTACATTGCTGTGTTTTGTTGTATTCTTAACTTGAGATGCTGTTCTCTGTGATACTTTGTGCAGAATAAATCTGAATTGCTTAATAAAGTCTGTTTGACTTCCTTGACCAGTGTCCTTATGTCTATTCTGACTTTGAGTGAATGAACTTCTCTGTGCTAGGAGATATGTCACACTTTACATATTTGAGTTGCTGCATTAACGTTTCCTCGCTGACATTTTTAAATTTGTGATCTTTCTGTCCACTCAGTTAGTTTGATGATCCAAGCCACCCTCCCTGTTCATTTCATGTTGTCTCCTGCTCTTCCAAATGTCCCTTTCTATCCTCCCTCTTTTGGATGAAGTGATGTGGTGTTTCAGATAGTAGATGCCCCCTTGGCCCCTGTGTGCACAGGTCTCTCTGTCTCTTATCATTTTGCACATTTCTCCTCCATTCTTTGTCACTGAGCTGCTCAGACTTTATCAGGTGTCATGGAGATTGTCAGTGAACAGTCTTTTTCCTGTCCAGCCACAAGTTGTCAAGTGACTTGAGATCTGGACTCTGACGTGGCCACTCCTGGACATGAACATCGCTGTTCTGAAGCCATTGCTGTGTAGTTTTGGCTCATTGCCCCCAGTAGTTGTCTTTCTTGATAAACAAATCTTCTCTCATGGCTCAGGTTTCTTCACATTCGTTTCAGGTTTTCCTGCAGGATTGTCTTTGTATTTTGCTACATTCATTTCTCTATCTGTCATGATACACTTCCTGTGTCTGCTGCAGAGAAACATTCCCAGAGCCTGATGCTGCCACCCCATGTTTCATGGTGCTGATGGTGTGCTTCAGTAGCTTGGCTTATAACAAACCTGGTGTTTAGTCTGACATTTCTCGTTTTCCTTGCCTCTGAATGAATGAATGACGGTTTGAGAATCTTGAGTGTGGCAGCATCCATCCATATCGAAACAGCAGAATAATGTGGATAATTGTATGCTTTACACATATGGAGCTCGAGTGGATTCTCTGCATTGCTACCTTCCACTTATATTCTGAGATGTTCAGGGAGAGATCCTTATCCTACTGTACTCTGGGGTCTTTGAAATGGAGGGACAGTAAAATGGTTTTACATATTATGGAAATGCTGTCTGAGTCCTCGAAACTGAGCAATATTAGAGGTAGGTGGGAGGTGAGGGACGTCAGGCAGGTTCTGTTTAACAAAGTTTCTGATTTGAAGGTAGTGAAAGAAATGTGTTGCTGGAAAGTTCCAATTAGGAATGTAATTGTTTGTAGATGTGAAGACATTATCTATGTGCAGATCTCTAAGTGATTTAATCCCAAATGTTTTCTAGACATTAAAAACTGCATATGTTTGAGAGCGCAGGAAAAAGGTGTGTTATCATGTAGAGGTGTCACAGATAAAAGCTTCTCCGTCTTAAATGCTTCCTACATTGGCTCCATATTCTGAGTGAGTGGAAGCACAATTTGGGGTTTATTAGTATGTTGGCGATAACTTGCTTTATTGGGGCACAAAACAAGGAATATAAAGAAGTTACTGCAGGGTTTTATTTCTATTGCAGACCAGGCCTGTGTATGTTCATCTATTGGTGTCCATGTCCAGGTTATTATAGCTTGTATGTTTGGCTGCCCAGTAATAAAACTGAAAGTTAGGTAGAGCCATGCCACCTTCTGCCTTAGGTCTTTGTAGGGTCGCTCTTTGGATAAATGGGATGTTTTGAGTTCCAAATAAATGAGGTTATTGTTCAATCTAATTCTTAAAAAATGATTTATTGATGAACATGCTTCCTAAGGCTTCTCTTTTTATTTCAAAACATTCCAATGTACATCTTAACAACGTTAATTCTTCCAGCTAAGGTGAGATTGAGGGTTGACCATCAATACAAGTCTTGCTTGATTTTTTTCCATACAGACGGTGAAATTTTGTTAATAAAGAGCTTGTGTTTACTTGTGATGTTTACCCCTCAGTATTTAAACTGATCTGCGATGATAAAAGGGAAGGTGTCCAATCTGATATTGTATGCTTGAGAATTCACTGGAAAGAGCACACTTTTATTCAAATTAATTCTGAGACCAGAGATCTTTTGAAATTCTGTTAGGACTGCAGGCTCAGTATTTTTGTGGTCTGATATATACAGTACCATATCATTCTGCATATAGAGAGAAATGTTCTGTTCCAGTCCTTCTCTGATAATCCCCTTTATCTCATAAGCATTTCGACAGTAGAAACCGCCAGTGGTTCAATGGAGATTGAAAACAGCAGTGGTGACATGGGGCATCCTTGTCTGGTGCCACATTCTAGTTTAAAGTAATCTGAACAAATGTTGTTAATTCAAACTGAAGCTTCTGGATTGGTGTACAGTAGTTGGATCCATTGCACAAATGTTCGAGCCAAACCGAAAGTTCTCCAATGTAGTTGAAAAGGTAGTTCCATTCAATCATATCAAATGCTTTGTCTGCATCCAATGATAATAATATCTCAGGGGGTGTTTTGTACTTTGTGGGTGAGTATATTACATTAAACAGGCGTCGGAGATTGGAGGATAAGTGTCTGCCTTTAATAAAACCGCCAGTTGTTCAGGAAACACTGGATAAACATCTATGAGCTCCGGGGTCTTAAGATGGTACAGGATAAGCCATTGGCTCTGAGACAAGTGCGAGATTAAGCTCTGGAACCCAAATAGTGGGTGACGAGAGACATGATAAAGTATCAATGCACATAAAAATGTGAATGAGAACACACACTGGGAGGAACAAGAAACATTTATAGATGACCATTAAGAAGTTAAAAATATGAATAATAAGTTGATAAGCGATAGATACACTAGCTCAGCCAGTACAGGTTTTGGCTGGGAGACGACAAACTGTGGGGAAAGTTAGGCTCAAGAGGGTTTATAACACAGAAGGAGCATTAAGAGAATAAACAGTGCAGAGAGTCCTGCAGATACAACAAGAGCGAAGGAGTAAAGAACTACAAGTGAAAAGCTCGAGTAAAAACTCATTGTAAGCTGAGAACTTCTTCAGTTGATCCGCACAGAGCCCGTCTTGAGCATTCTGAGCAGTGTACGTCAGCTGATGTGAGATACCTTTATTGTCACCGTACAATACAATGAAATATCACTTGTAGTAAAGCCTATAGATGCCTTAGATAAAAGTATATGAGAGAAGTCAATAACTAACTTCACATTAAACTATGAGAAGCACACTTACTATGAATATTACAGAGTAAAAGTAAAAATCAGCAAAAACAGAGAAATAATAAATGAAGTCACAGTGAAGATTACAGTCAATGCTGTGGTCCTGAGTTCACCATGGGTCACATAGAAGTGTGTGAGTGTGTGTGGCTGATGTAGACGTTCACTTCAGTCACTGGTGGTCTCTGTTATAAGGAGGGGGCAGGGACGGCTGTGCATTTAATAGGCTGATTGCTGTTGGGTGAAAACTGTTCTTCAGCCTGGTAGTGCGGGCATGTAGGGCTCTGAAGGGCCCTGCCAGGGGGCAGAGGAGGGTTGGATCTCCAGAAATGTTCTTCACCTGCTGCGGGTAGTGAAGATATCTTGCACTGATGGTCGCTGAGTTCCAGTAATTCTATGAGCCATTTTGGTGAAACGCTGGAGGGTCTTCATGTTCTCAGACATGCAGCCAGAGTACCACACTGTAATGCAGTACGTCATGACAGACCTCTGTGGTGAACCTCTAGAAGTTAACCAGCAGCTGTTGTGGGAGTTGTGATTTCCTCGGACTCCTCAGAAAGTGAAGCTTCTGAAGGACATTGCTGTTGTGTTTGTCGCTCGCTGTAATAGAGAGAGCCCCCTTTGCTCTCTGTCTCTAAGTGTCAGTTACTACGTGACTTTATTAGTCGAGTCATCCATTTCTAATCAGACCCACTTAATCCATTTCAGGGTCACAGCAAACACACAATTCTTGTATTATTATTACTTTTGGGTCATGCTGTCTGAGTAAGGTTGTTGTAGTTGCTAATCACGGAGATGTATTGTATGTTGAGGAGTACAGCAAAGAAGAATGTCATTGTACATTGTACACGTGACAGTAATGGTCGTGTAAACTTTATACTTCATCACTTCTAACTGGTCCTGTATGTGTCAGTCTGGCTGTGTATGTAAGCCTGCTCTGCAATGGACTGTCGTCTCATCCAGTGGAAGTTCTCTGCTAATGTGCAGCATTGCCAGGAGACCCTTAATGTAATAAGCTGCTGAAGAATGGCTGGCTGCATTATATTGACATTAGAAGTTTATTTAGTATTTGATATTATTATATTTAGTATACCTGTTTCAGGTCATGAGGACAAACCATCTATGAGCTTCTTGATGTCTTCTGCTCCTACTTGAACTAAACTGTTCTGGCAGTAAGTGCAGTAGAGCACTGAATCTTAGTATTTTTAACAAGAATCAATAAATACAACAACAACAACAACAACAACATTTATTTATATAGCACATTTTCATACAAAAAGTAGCTCAAAGTGCTTTACATAATGAAGAGAAGAAAAATAAAAGACAAAATAAGAAATTAAAATAAGACAACATTAATTAACATAGAAAGGAGTAAGGTCCGATGGCCAGGGTGGACAGAAAAAACAAAAAAAAACTCCAGAAGGCTGGAGAAAAAAATAAAATCTGTAGGGTTCCAGGCCACGAGACCGCCCAGTCCCCTTTGGGCATTCTACCTAACATAAATGAAATAGTCCTCTTTGTAGTTCGGGTTTTTTCACGGAGTCACTTGATGCTGATGGCTTTTAATCCATCCATCATTGTTGGAACATCATGGTGCTTTTGGGTAGATGGTGGTGGCGCACGCCACCACCAACAGGACACCGGAAAAGGAAACAGAAGAGAGAGTAGGGGTTAGTACAGATTTTGAATGAATAGTTATTATAATGAATTAGATATACAGAGTATCAGGATTAAATTACAGTGAAGTTATGAGAAGGCCATGTTAAAGTAATGTGTTTTCAGTAGTTTTTTAAAGTGCTCCCACTGTATTAGCCTGGCGAATTCCTACTGGCAGGCTATTCCAGATTTTAGGTGCATAACAGCAGAAGGCCGCCTCACCACTTCTTTTAAGTTTTGCTCTTGGAATTCTAAGGAGACACTCAGTTGAGGATCTGAGGGTACGATTTGGAATATAAGGTGTCAGACATTCCGATATATAAGCCGGGGCGAGATTATTTAAAGCTTTATAAACCATAAGCAGAATTTTAAAGTCAATTCTGAATGACACAGGTAACCAGTGTAGTGACATCAAAATGTGTTCGGATTTTCTTTTCCTGGTAAGGATTCTAGCAGCTGCATTCTGCACTAGTTGCAAACGATTGATGTATTTTTTGGGTAGTCCTGAGAGGAGTGCGTTACAGTAATCTAGCCGACTGAAAACAAACGCATGAACTAATTTCTCTGCATCTTTCGATGATATAAGAGGTCTAACTTTTGCTATGTTTCTTAGGTGAAAAAAATGCTGTCCTAGTGATCTGATTAATATGCGATTTAAAATTCAGATTACAATCAACGGTTACCCCTAAGCTTTTTACCTCCGATTTGACTTTTAATCCTAATGCATCCAGTTTATTCTAATAGCCTCATTGTATCCATATTGCCAATCACTAAGATTTCGGTTTTTTCTTTATTTAATTTGAGAAAGTTACTATTCATCCATTCTGAGTTACAAGTTAGACATTGTGTTAGCGAATCAAAAGATTTGGGGTCATCAGGTGCTATTGATAAATACAGCTGTGTGTCATCAGCATAGCTGTGGTAGCTCACGTTGTGCCTGAGATAATCTGACCTAATGGAAGCATGTAGATTGAGAAGAGCAGTGGACCCAGGATAGAGCCTTGTGGAACACCATATAGAATATCATGTGTCTTGAGTTATAATTACCACAACTAACAAAGAATTTTTCTCCCTGCCAGGTAGGATTCAAACCAATTTAAGACACTGCCAGAGAGGCCTACCCATTGACTAAGGCGATTCTTAAGAATATTATGATCAATGGTGTCAAATGCGGCTACTCAGATCTAAGAGGATGAGAACAGATAAATGGCCTCTGTCTGCATTTACCCGCAAGTCATTTACTACTTTAACGAGTGCAGTTTCTGTGCTGTGATTTGTTCTAAAACCTGACTGAAATTTATCAAGAATAGCATGTTTTATTGAGGTGCTCATTTAACTGTATAATGACTGCCTTCTCTAGAATTTTTACTTAAGAAAGGCAGGTTAGAGATGGGTCTATAATTTTCAAGAGCAGAGGGATCGAGATTATTTTTCTTAAGTAGGGGTTTAACTACCGCAGTCTTAAGACAGTCTGGGAAGACCCCCGTATCTAATGACGATTTTACTATGTCAAGAACATTATCACTAAGCACGCCCGATACTTCTTTGAAAAAATTTGTTGGTATTGGGTCAAGGGCACAGGTGGAGGGTCTCATTTGAGAAATTTATTTTATGTAAATCAGGTAAATCTATCCTAGTGAAAGACTTTAATTTGTTTATTATGGGGTACTGGGGTTTAGGAGGATCCTTAGTGTTGGGGAGATATACTATGTTATTTCTAATATCATTAATTTTTTGATTGAAAAATACAGCGATAGCCTCACAGGTTTTACTGGAATTACTTAGGAGGCATTCCTTTGAGTTACCTGGGTTTAACAGACGATCAATTATCGAAAATAAGACTCTGGGATTACTAGCATTGTTATTTATAAGCTTAGAGAAATAGCAGCACCTCTCAAGACGGACTGTGATATTGTATTTTGTTATTTTAACTTTTAATATTTCATAGTCAATAGTTAGTTTAGTCTTCCTCCATTTACGCTCAGCTCTACGGCATGTTCTCTTAAATCAGACACTCTTTGGGTCTTCCATGGTATATACAATGCTAGAAGATTTTTTAACTGTCTTTTCAGGTGCAACTAAGTCAACAGCAGCCCTCACTTTAGTATTAAATCTTTCCACCTTACTATTTACATTCTCCTCGCTATTATAGTTGGCACTATAAACGGACTGATGGCTTAGAATGTTTGAAAGTTTTTAAAGCTGCTGATGAGTCAAAGAAGCGTTTTTTAACAATATGCTTCTCATGAGTGTTTTCTATCATTACTAGCAAAATACCCGCACTTCGCAGCGGAGAAGTAGTGTGTTAAAGAGGTTATGAAAAAAAAAGGAAACATTTTAAAAATAACGTAACATGATTGTCAATGTAATTGTGTTGTCATTGTTATAAGTGTTGCTGTCTTTTATATATATATAGCAAAATACCCGCGCTTTGCAGCGGAGAAGTAGTGTGTTAAAGAGGTTATGTAACCATATATATATATATACATATCTACATATACACATATCTACATATACATATATATACATATACACATCCACATATACATATAAACATATATATACATTATATATATATATATATATATATATATATATTATATATATATATATACATAAAAATATATATATATATATACAAATATACAAATTTACATATCTACACATATATATATATATATATATATATATATATATATATATATATATATATAGATATAGATATAAATATAGACATACATATATACATACATACATTCACACACATATATATAGAGCAAAATACCCGCGCTTCGCAGCGGCGAAGTACTGCTTTAAAATTTTATATAATAAACTGAGGGAAATTATACCAATAATTACTTGTTAAGGATCTCTTTGTATACCATGTTGTCAGTTCGCCCCTCCGGTTGTAATATGACCAAGTTGTGCGCTGAGCTTACTCTTGAGCATGCAACGTATACTTGGCCATGTGAAAAGCAAATCAAGAACAGCAAGACCGCGCCAGCTGCGGAGCTCAGCTCGAGCGAAATGAAGTGAATGAAATGAGGTGAATGGGAGGGGAGATGATCACGTGACTCCAACACCTGCCTTAACTCTCCATCCCTCCACAAACACACAAACACAGTCTCTCAGATCCCAACTCTCCTTTATATAAAGAGATAAATAGCAAAATACCCGCACTTCACAGCGGAGAAGTAGTGTGTTAAAAAGGTTATGAAAAAGTAAAGGAAACATTTTAAAATAATGTAACATGATTGTCAATGTAATTGTGTTGTCATTGTTATGAGTGTTGCTGTCTTTTATATATATAACAAGGGGGCTTCGCCCCCTGCTCACTTCGCTCGCCTACCCCCGGTGTTTTGAACCCGTGCCCGCTGGGCAGCTACGTGTCCGGATGACGCACGTTTAATACGGCGCGTTTGCCCGTGTCATTCTGGAATCCCCCACCGGTAATACAGAGCTTCGTCCGTACTATTACGTGGTGCATTGTGGACTACTGCGGACCCCGTAGTTTTTTCTCGTTTCAGTTTGTATCTGTGGTCAGTTGAGCTCATGTTTTTCAAGCTTTTGAATTCCGGTCTTCATTATCTGTAACCTGCTGTCCATGTGCGTGGCCCCCTTGTTCAACCTGTTTATGACGTTTTAGTTTCCTTTCTACTCTGTCTTTAATTTCTGACCGTGCTTTATTCTGGTTTTGTTTCAATGACACTTGGTCCGTGGTGATTATATGTAAAGGAGGCAGTCTAATTTTCCCCTTTTGACAACAACGTGTAAATTCATTATTTGTATTGCCAGTTGTTTCTTCTGGGAAGTTAAGTGAATGACAATGATTGCAAATAACATTCATTAATCCCAATGAATTTTCCTCAATAGTGGACTCATTATTGAAGCGTTGTCAGCCAACTGGCGTAAGCATTTAGCAGGTGTCTGGCGTTGATGTCCGCGACAGGCATGTTTTGCTTGTGGCGTTTGACTGCCGCGTTGTTGCATGTACATTATTTGTGACGCGCTATTTTGTAGTTTTAATTGATTTGCCACCGCTTTGCGAAAAGTCCGTTTCAGTCTACGTCGTGCATTGGATAAGTAATAAGGAGGATCGCACTCACTGTTAATATGTAGCCTTTTCTGCAGTTGAACGGTTAATAGTGCTTTATTGTAAGGAGATCCACCTATGCTGCCTAGTGTGAAGGTGTTCAGATGACGTATGTTTAATATGGACGTTTCCTTTAGAAATGTGGTTTTGGGTGTCACTTCTTATTGATGATGGAGGGGGGGGTTGAGGATTGTTGTTGCACGAGCGTCTTCTTTCTTTTTGTGTTCCATGGGCTTGACACCTATGCCGACACCTATGCTGCCTAGTGTGAAGGTGTCGACATTCACTTTAGAAGATGTGGCTTTGGGTGTGTGTGTGTCCCGTTCCTTTCTTGTAGGGTCTGTGGGGTGGTTTTGTGTTCTTTTTTTTTGTCTTCCATGGGCTTGTTGAATCCCCCTCTTGGTGTGTGTCCTGTCCCGTACCTGTAGGGTGGGGGGGGTGTGGTCGTGCCTTGCTGTTGTGCGCTCGTCTGTTCTTTTTTTTTTGGTGTGTTTAGTTTCGTGTGACTCCTTTTTGTATGTGCTCACTCCTTTTTTCTGTGGTCTTGTCCGCCACTCGTGGCCCCTCATCCGCCTTTGTCGCCCTCTTTTGTCCGCCTTTCTCCAACTCTCGCGGACTCTTTTTGTGCCTGCGCCTCTCGCGGACCCTCATCCGCCTCTCTCGCCCTCTTTTGTCCGCCTTTCTCGGCTCCTCAGCCGACTCTCGCGGACTCTTTTTTGCGCCTGCGCAGTACGTCTTTTTGCAGCTACGGCCCATTGCCGGATGTGCCTGCGTCCATCATCCGGTTTAGCATTCTCGGTTAGTAATATATAGATTTCTATATTAAAGAGTAGAAGAAAATGGTCTGATAGACCAATATCAATGACCTGCTTTATATCAACTTTTAGTCCTTTAGTAATTACTAAGTCTAACGTATGACCTGCTTTATGTGTAGGCTGATTAACGAGCTGTCTCAAATCAAAAGAGTCCAGGAGGTTCATAAATTCTTTTACTTTCTGGTCACATTGATTATCTATATGAAAATTAAAGTCGCCGACTATTAAGAGTGTGTCATGGTTCGTAATTAAGATTGACATCAAGTCAGAGAATTCCTCAAAGAAAGACGCGTTGAATTTTGGAGGTCTATACACGGATAATACTAGATACTAAATACACTCATTCTAACATTATTTATAGTTTTACTTCTGTTTCAATCTGAACTTGGCCATTGAACTAATAATCAGAATTCCCTTCATTGGACAGGTAGAGTAATGCGTACTAGGAGTTGGTCTGATAGCACTGACACGGCACACAAGGACGGCACTGAATATTAAAGATAAAATAGAATAAAATATGAGGCTAGAAAAGTCCACACAGGCACTGAGAAAAACTCAACCCTTCTTATCAGGATAACCGCATTGAATTAAAACGGTTTAAGTGACGTGTTGTTTTAACTTTCACCGCTTGAAGTGTTTTGCCGGAGGGAAGTCTTTGAGTCGGTGCTGCCAGGATGATTTGGACCAGCGATGATCTTTGCTGCATGCTCCCTTATCCTGGACTTGACTGGGTGGTAAGTCATAGCCTGTGGTCTCTGATGATGGACCTGAGCCTGAACAGAGGCAGCGCCACAGTAGACAGTTACAGGTCAGGTCAGAATGGATCCGAGGACGGCTGAGTAAAACTACACCAGTGTTACTTTGGGGAGATGGCATGTCCTCAGATGCTACTTTAAGAACATTTTTGGATGGGCCTTCTTGATAATACAATACAATACAGTTTATTTTTGTATAGCCCAAAATCACACAGGAAGTGCCGCAATGGGCTTTAACAGGCCCTGCCTCTTGACAGCCCCCCAGCCTTGACTCTCTAAGAAGACAAGGAAAAACTCCCAAAAAAACCTATTAGGGAAAAATGGAAGAAACCTCTGGAAAGGCAGCTCAAAGAGAGACCCCTTTCCAGGTAGATTGGGCATGCAGTGGGTGTCAAAAGAAGGGGGTCAATACAATACAATACAGTACAGTACACAGAACAATTTCTCAATATCCATTCATTTTCCAACCCGCTAAATCCGAACACAGGGTCACGGGGGTCTGCTGGAGCAAAACCCAGCCAACACAGGGCACAAGGCAGGAACCAATCCCGGGCAGGGTGCCAACCCACCGCAGGACACACACAAACACACCCACACACCAAGCACACACTAGGGCCAATTTAGAATCGCCAATCCACCTAACCTGCATGTCTTTGGACTGTGGGAGGAAACCGGAGCGCCTGGAGGAAACCCACGCAGACACAGGGAGAACATGCAAACTCCACGCAGGGAGGGCCCGGGAAGCGAACCCAGGTCCCCAGATCTCCCAACTGCGAGGCAGCAGCGCTACCCACTGCGCCACCGTGCCGCCCATTTCTCAATATAGTGAGAAATAAAAAATATAAGTTTTAGAAGTACAGAGCAGAATTTAACAGTAGATGATATATCCCATAATAAGATTTGTATTTGTATAGAGTCCTGGAGACCTCATCCTTCAAGCTGCCTCCCCCATTTGGCCATTCCACAGCTGAAACAGTGCTGGGCCAGCCAATCCGATGAAAGGACCCCTTTCTCCCATGATTCCTGCGATCCTCCATCTGGGATGACTTTTCCTTAGGCAGGCAAAACAACTTGGCAGGTGGGCCGTGGCACCAAGTGCCACTTTTGAGTACCGAGAAGAAAAACAGAATAAGTGAGGGTTAGTATACAATTATAACTGTCATGTTACTTATGTTTAAGTGCTAATGACTGACAACAGAGATGCAGTCTGTACAGTTAATCAGCAGCTCTAGTCAGGATGTGCTAAACTGAAGTAGTGAGTCTTCAGCCAGGATTTAAAAGCTGAGACCGAAGGGGCATCTCTTATAGTAGCAGGCAGACCATTCCACAGTTTAGGGGCCCTGTAACTAAAAGCTAGACCCCCCACTGTTATTTTATTAATCCTTGGAACCATAAGCAGACCGGCATCTTGAGATCTTTATGTGCGCTCTGGCTTGTAAGTCATGATAAGTTCAGACAAGTAAGCCGGACCTCGACCATTTAATGCTTTATATGTTAAAAGAAGGATTTTGAAATCTGCCCTGAACTTAACCGGGAGCCAGTGTAAGGATTTAAGAACTGGAGTTATGTGTTCGTATTTTCTTGTTCTTGTAATAATTCTCGCAGCCGCATTTTGGATTAACTGGAGGCTGTATAAAGAACAGTTTGAACATCCAGTGAACACCGCATTGCAGTAGTCAATCCTACTAGAGATAAATGCATGAATTAGTTTCTCAGAATCCTGTTTATTTAAAAAGCGCCTTAATTTCCTAACATTTTTAAGATGGAAGAAACATGTTTTGGACAACTTTGTAATATGCGCTTTAAATGACATGCTAGAGTCAAAGATAACTCCTAGATTGCGGGCTGATTCAGTAAAATTGACTGGGTTTCGAACTGAGTTAAATGATGACAAAATATTATTGTGATCAGCATCATTCTCTCCAACAATTAACATCTCTGTTTTATCTGTATTTAAAGACAAGTAGTTCTTATTCATCCACTCCTTTAATTCACTAACACAACTAATTAAAGACAACATTGGAGAAACTTCATTTGATTTAAATGAAAGGTATAACTGGGTGTCATCTGCATACGAGTGAAAATTAACATTATGTTTCCTAATGAGAGATCCCAGTGGAAGCATGTAAAGTGAAAATACTTGTCATGATTTGATTGTGGTGTCACTGGAGGCTCAGACACAGGTCTTACAGAGCGGCCATCATGTTTGCCATCAGGTCACTGTGTCAGCCCTGCATGGCTTTGGGACTTTGGTCACACAATTCCACTGGAGCTGCAGATTGGGTTGGAGGTGTGATCTTCATGAAGAAGAACAAGTCAGAATGCCTGAACTCACCACCCTAGTATTTAAGCCTGTCAAGTCTTTGTTTCATGCACTGCTTTACGCACAGTTTCTGTCCTCATCCCATCCAGCTGACACTAGAAGTGCTGCCTACATCTCTTTTCAGCCACAGCCCAGTTCAGATTATTAGTAAAGATGGTCGCACAAAAGGCCTCTTGCTTTAATAATTTATACAAACACCGCACTGCAACCAGCTGATACGGTTTGAGGAATACATACAAATAATTGGATTGGCTTATACCAAAATTCAAAACTCAACTGTTTGTGTTTTTAGGTAAAAGTCCATTTTATTTTTTACACAGAAAGTGTAAAATTGTCCAAAGCACATAATCCAAATGAGGGTTACAGAGGAGCCATGCCTGTCCCGTTAGGATCCCAGTCAATTGTCAGGCCCAGTCACACACCAACTCACAGCAACACTAAGCCAATTTAAAATCACCCATTAACCTCGTTATTCTGACCAGAAGGCAGGGGAGTATGCAGAAGATCAGATGATGTGTGCGACGGGAACCACAAAAGTCCTGCTGGAGGGGGTTACCTGAGAAGACTGAAAATCCAACAGCAAATCCTAAACCACACTAACCACACTTGCAATTCACTAAAGGTTACAAAGTGAAAACCCTTTCACATTATTGGACATATTTTACAGCACGGCCCAATATATAAGCCAGAACTCAGAGTCAAATAAACACACCAGAGGTCCAAGCCTGGATAACCAGAACTACAGCAGCACACACACATCTGTTCTGAAAATATCCACAATCACAGACAACGGCAACACTGCACTTATCATTGACATTTATACAGTGGAGCTAGTGATGTCACAGTTCACAGCCACTGAAACCACACCCCTACCAACAGGCCACGCCCATGAAAAACAAAACAGAGGACTGGCAACGGTGAAAATATCCATCCATCCATCCTGGCATCCTCCTAGAGCGCTCATTCAGGGCAGGGTCACGGGGACGCTGGAGCCTACCCCACCTATGCAGGAGCAACACCTGGACAGGGTCCCAGTCCGTCATTAGTTGAACACACTCACACACACACACACAAATACAAACTGGGGCCACTTTACCAACAGCAATCCACCTAACCTGCAACACTCTGGACTGTGCGAGGAATGGGAGCACCCAAGGGAAACTCATAGTGACGTGTAGAGAACATGCAAACTGCACACAGTTGACACCCGAGACTTGAAGCCTGGTCTCCTTGTGATGCTACCATTGCTCCACTCCGATAACAAATACAGCAAAATATGAACATTTCCAAAGTGAAACTAAACATTGTCACCCTGGGTGTTACAGAGTCATTGCCAAACAGCCAATGCAGCCTTAAAATAGACAGGTGGGTAGTGTAGCTGAGGCGAGGTGTCCACTGATTACAGGATTATATAAAAGAAAAACCTGAGACTGCACCTGGAAGGACAGAAATTTACAAAGATAGGACAGGAGATAGGAAATACTGAGCAGGAGAAATTGACACACATGAGGATACCATGGAGAGGAGTAGGAGGAGTGCTGAGAGTTGCCTTCAGAGACGAGAAGTATTATCAAGAATACAAATGATGTTTTCACAGCGGGCGGCTCTGCCATTGGTGCCAGTCAAAAAGCAGCAGGTGGCGAGCAAACGACAGAGTCTGAGAAGAGAGGAAACACGGGCCGAGACAGGCTGAGACACATGAGCATACCGAGGAAAGGCCTACGATAAACACTGACAGTGAGGCAAGTGTCATCAAATATTGGAAACGCATTGTAATAATCGTTTTCAATAGACTATATTAAGATAATACAACGAATATGCATAATGGAAACAGAGTATAAATGAACAAAACAAATAATGAAAGTTTTCTTGGACAGGCACAAGGGTTGTTTCCAAGCTCTTTTCCAAATCTGCTGAGTCTGACGCTACTCCCTGCAACCTTGAATAGGGCTGACTGGGTTTGGACAAAGGATGAATGGAGGGATCAGCATTTCTCTCAATAAGAAAATGTAGACACAAAGATGGAGGAAAGGATATTAACTACTGAATAGATAAGCCTGCAATTCGCATTGTGGAAACCAGGGGCGCTCCAACTGCCCCAACCCCAACACAGACAGTCAGAGACCTGAGTTCCAGCACAACAAAAGGGAAGCACATCTCCCTCACTCCCCTCAACAGCACAGTACACAGAGCACCAAACACACAGTCCCTGCTGTCATCTCCTTCTTCTTCATCTCTCCTTTCGCCTCCGCTCCTCTTCAGTCAGGCTTCATCCATCGTCCTCCCGACTTTGGCTCCCTGAATGGAGTGAGGTGGCAGGGCCTGGGACTGTTCCAGGTGGCTCATTAATCAGAATCACTCCCAGGTGTGGTGAAAGCACAAAGTAGGGTCAGCAGCCCCCCTGGCGGCCCCCATGGAACCCAACAAGCCTGTGACAAACTCCTACTCCCAGCGTGCCCTGAGGGAATCCATGGTAGCGTCCCAGGGACCGCAGTGCCCTGCAGATACTCTCTTCCCCAGTCCTCCCATAGAGGCTGATGCCACCCGTCACAGCAGGTGTAAATTAACTATGCTGACCGTCATCTTCTTCAGACCTACTTCTTTCAAATATTAATAACTGAAGTTCAGTTGGGGTGCTTGACCACTAATACTTTGGAAAGCCTCAGTTATTTCACTTTACATGATGGCCACTGGATAGTTTCATCGAGATCTTAACCACCTTCAGCAGCAGGGCACATTGTCTTCAGCGTTAATTCTGTAACATTATTGGCCTTTGTACAAATTCAATGATAAATAAATGAGTTCTCTTTTTTCTTCTTTCTTCTTCTCATTATGTGATGGTCAGTTGTTTTACAGAACACATTTTCTTCATAAAGTGAGCCCACTGTTCAGTCAGTTTAGGTTACTCTCACCCTCAGTTAGGGTGACTCTCAGTGGCAGGACATGTGGAGTATTTGACAGACACAAGAAACTTGAGAGTTGATCTTGTCATGGATGACTCGATGGTGTTTGCTGTTCTTCAGTCAGACCCCAATGGGCCCCCCATTGAAGCATTCTTTTCTAATCCCTAAGCTGAGTCTCTTAACTATCTTATGCCAGAATGCTAACAGTTTCAGGTAACTTGTCTCTTTATATTGATGTTAAAGAGTACAAGGAGATAAGGCGCAAGGTGAAGAGAGAGGTGGCGAAGGCTAAAGAAAAGGCAGGGGGACGTGCAGGACTGCAGTAACTACAGGGGATAAAATTGATGAGCCGCAGCATGAAGTTATGGGAAAGAGTAGTGGAAGCTCAGTTAAGAAGTGAGGTGATGATTAGTGAGCAGCAGGATGGTTTCATGCCAAGAAAGAGCACCACAGATGTCATGTTTACTCTGAAGATGTTGATGTTGAAGTTTAGAGAAGGCCAGAAGGAGTTGCATTGTGCCTTTGTGGACATGGAGAAAGCATATGACAGGGTGACATGAGAGGAGCTGTGGTATTGTATGAGGAAGTCAGAGGTGGCAGAGAAGTACGTAAGAGTTGTACAGGATATGTACGATGGAAGTGTGACTGTGGTGAGGTCTGCGGTAGGAGTGACGGAGGTGGGATTACATCAGGGATCGGCTCTGAGCCCTTTCTTATTTGCAATGCTGATGGACAGGTTGACAGACGAGATGAGACAGGAGTCCCCATGGACTGTGATGTTTGCTGATGACATTGTGATCTGTAGTGAGAGTAGGGAGCAGGTTGAGGAGACCCTGGAGAGGTGGAGATATGAGAGGAGAGGAATGAAGGTCAGTAGGACCACCAAGACATAATGCATGTGTGTGAATGAGAGGGAGGTCAGTGGAATGGTGAGGATGAGGAGAGTAGAGTTGGTGAAGGTGGATGAGTTTAAATACTTGGGATCAACAGTACAGAGTAATGGGGATTGTGGAAGAGAAGTGAAAAAGAGAGTGCAGGCAGGGTGGAATGGGTTGAGAAGAGTGTCAGGAGTGATTTGTGACGGACGGGTATCAGAAAGAGTGATAGGGAAGGTCTACAGGACGGTAGTGAGACTAGTTATGTTATATGGGCTGGAGACGGTGGCACAGGAGACAGAGCTGGAGGTGGCAGAGTTAAAGATGCTAAGATTTGCATTGGGTGTGACGAGGATGGACAGGATTAGAAATGAGGACATTAGAGGGTCAGCTCAAGTTGGACGGTTGGGATACAAAGTCAGAGAGGAGAGATTGTGTTGGTTTGGACATGTGCAGAGGAGAGATGCTGGATATATTGGGAGAAGGATGCTAAGGATAGAGCTGACAGGTAAGAGGAGAAGAGGAAGGTCTTAGAGAAGGTTTATGGATGTGGTGAGAGAGGTCATGAAGGTGATGGGTGTAACAGAACAAGATGACGAGGACAGGAAGATATGGAAGAAGATGATCCGCTGAGGTGACCATTAACGGAAGCAGCTGAAAGAAGAAGAAGAAGGGTGGCTGCAATCTGCAGGCAGTTCTCACCCTCACTGCCACCCATTATGCCTCCTCCCAAGCATCACCCAACATTCTCCACATTCTCTCCTCTCTCTGCCACTGATGTTTTCTGACTTCCTCTCTGATCACCCCACTACCTGTCCACTTGAACCTCTTCTGTAACATCTCCTTCAGGCCATCTCCTCCTCACTCATTTCTGCAATTACACACATCATTAACACCTCCTTCAGCTCAGGCACATTTCCTACCATCTTCAATGATGACCTCTCTTCTCAAAAAACCAACACTCAATCCACCCCACGTTAACAATTTCAGACATGTCTCTCTCCTTCCTTTCTTTCCTAAATTCTCGAACACTGGACACCGTTCTCCTTGATTTACTCCTCTCCTCCACGGTTTAAAATTTGAAATCAAATGTTTCAGACCTGATTAAAGTGCACATTGCAGACTTTTATTGAGGGGATTAGCATGTAGAAATGACAGCAGGTTTTCCACATCGTCTGCCCACTGCAGGGCACCAAAATGTTTGGGACATAGCAATGGTCGCTATATTAAAGCCGACATATTTAGTACGTTGTTGCATATCCCTTGCATGCAAAGAAATCTGTGATTAGTAGACATCACCAGGTGATGAGAATCTTCTCTGCTGAAGCTCTCCTAACACTCTGATGCATCCATCTTCAGCTCCTGCTTGTCCCCTTAAGTTAGATTTAAATTGGGTGACTGGCTTGGCCATTCAAAACAATTTCCATTATTGAGCTTTGATAAACTCAGCGGTATGTTTGGATCATTAACTTGTAGTAGGATGAAGTGTCATCTGATGAGTTCAGAGGCATTGACTGGAACTTGAGCAGATCAGATGTTTGGACACACCTCACAATTCCTTGCGGCAGTGCCATCAGCAGTTCAATCATCCATGAAGAGACGTGGGCCAGGACCTGAGGCAGCCATACGCGCCCAAGCCGTAACACCCCCAGCACCATGTTTAACAGATGAGGTGGTCTGCTGGGGATCTTGGACAGCTCCTTGTCGTCTCCTCACTTTGCTCAAGACGTCACTCTGATACAGGTTCATCTTTGTCTCGTCTGTCCACAAGAGCTTTTTCCAGAATTCTGTTGGCTCTTTTTTGCAAACTGCAATCAGACCATCCTGTTTTTGTGGCTAACTAGTGGTTTGCATCTTGTAGTGTGGCCTCTGGATTTGTGTTCATGAATTCTTCTGCGGATAGTCATCTCTGACATATCTACATCTGCCCCCTGAAGACGGATTCTGATTTGTCGGACAGGCGTTTGGAGCTTTTTTTTGACCACAGTGAAGATTCTTCTGTCATCAGCAGTGGAGGACGTCCTTGGCCTACCAGGCTCTTTGCGATCACTAAGCTCATCAGTGCCTTCTTTCTTCTTCATGATATCCCAGACAGTTGGTTTTGGTCATCCTAAGATTTTACTGTTGTCTCTAATGGTTTCATTCTTGTTTTTCAGCCTCATTATGGCTTCTTTGACTTTAATTGGTGCAGCTCTTGTCCTCATGTTCATCAATGGCGACGACAGACTCTAATGGTAGTCTGTGGGTAGAAGCCAGCCGAGGTATCTTAAGCCTGCAGTAAAGAAGCAATGAAACGCAACTGAGAAATCACAAACACATGTGACATCAATTGTCTCAAACGTTATGGTGTCCTGAAATGGGGAGACTGTGTAAAAAAAGTGTCATGTGACCGAAATGTCTGCAAATCCCCTGAAATGAAAGACCACAATGTCTGAATTGTTTAATTTGAAAGTTTAACAGTACACGTGTCTACAGTGTGATGGTCCATCCCAGATGCCTCTGCGCCCAGAGAAGTCGACGCCACTCTGGACATGACTAACATGAGGCTTCCGTTTGGCACAATAAAGTCTGAAGTGGCCCTTGTGAATGTAAGTCCGTATTGTTTTTCTTGACAAAGGTTTGCCAAAGTAACATCTTGTAATACCAGGTGGTCATATCGGCTATTGGTGATGCAGTGCCGTCTGAGGCAGCGGAGATCATGGGAGTTCACCTTAGGTTTGCACCCTTGCCCTTAACTCACTGAAAGTCCTCCAGATTCCTTCAACCGTTTCGTGATATGATGCACTGTGGAGGGACATCAAAGCAAAGGCTGTGAATACTTATGGACATGGGATTTCTCAGTTTTTTTATTTTTAATAAATTTGCAAGAACTTCAAGTAAACTTATTTTATGTTGTCATTATGGGGTGTTGTGTGCAGAATTCTGAGGAAAAAAATGAATTTAATCCATTTTGGAATAAGGCTGTAACATAAGAAAATGTGGAGAAAGTGATGAAGCGCTGGGAATACTTTCTGGATGCACTGTATCTATTTATTAAATCACTGTGGTTTGTTGTTGGATTTTGAGAGACCCCTGACTCATAATACGTAGCACCACCTTTTTCTTTTACACTCCACATACAGTAGACATTGTGTTACACTCTCGGCATATCTAAGACGTCTAATGTGATGTGCTCAGGTGCCGTTACTTACATGCAGACATCTTTGTTTGTCTCTCCTGCCTTAGTTTTGTTTTAGGCTAAAAGTAAATCTCGACTCTTTCAAAATCCATCAACAAAGCACAAGGAACTTAAGAAAATAAATGTTACTTTGTAACATGGAACAACATCCCTGTTTAGTGATTATTGGCACTGATGTGCCTCAGTTTCTGTGCTTGTGAGGATTCACACACTGAGGCTTTCCTGTCTAAACTGTTAGTGTTAGTTACTGGACACAATAAGCAAACATACAGGACAGTATTCAAAGCAGCAAAATATTACAAATCACGTAATAAATATGGGAGGTCTTAGCAGGAATTGAACACAAATTACTCATCAAACTGACAGTCTGACCTCTAGAAACAGCACATCTGAGATGAAGCGCACATCACCTGGAACTGGGAATCTTAAAAGAAGAAGAAGAGAAGGACATCCAGTTGTGTCTTGGAGTTCAGGTACACTGGCATCTGTTCAGCCACACGGAGGGCCAAGGATCCTGTAGGGTCACAGAAAATACACCATAAAGGGGCGTTGTGTTCTGTAACTACATCAATAAGAAGTAAGTTATTACTGACGAGCAACTCCTCTCCATTATATCTCAGTTAACTGTGTGTGCGTCTACTCCTGCTAAACCAACGGCTTGAACGATAAACCAGTGACATGTGACAAGAGCAGGTGCCCAGCCTGTCATTGTGTCACATCAGACGCACGTCACACTTCTCTGATGGCTTTGGATATGAATTTTAGAATTGCTAGGTCTGCGCCAACAGACGTTATTCCTACCAAACAAGGTTAAAGAAATCCATTTCAAAATTATAAATAAATATTACCTTAATTCATCAGTATGACATTAATATATCCCCAGAATGAAGTTTGTGGACCTCCCACTCACATTTCTTTTACTTCTGATCCTGTTCTAAAATGTTGATAAAGATTTATTTCTGTTACTGTCTAGGATGACAAACAATCTCTCACTGTCTCTTTAATTGTTGTTCTTTTTCTGTATGCAATTTTAAAGACAAGATGTTAGAAAATGTAGTAACTGTGCTTTCCTTGTTCGGTAAATTTCATATACGTTAGTATAAAGTTTATAATGTTAGTCTCTCTATTACAACTGTCAGTATGGACATTAACATTCTAGACATAGCATTAAAAAATATAGAAAAAGAAAACACTAAATCAATTAAAACGTGAAAGATTCTGAGCTGTTTTATTATCAATTTGTAGTGTGATTCTCTGTGTCTGTCTTTCTTGTAATAATGCAGCTGTTGTTACTCGTGTATTTAATTTAGTCAGTCAGTCAATATAAAGATTTGTTAACTCTATTATAGATTAACTGTTGTATTGATGTCATCTGATATCAACATAATAAAAATACCGATGGCTATGGAGGGCACACTTTACACCCGTCGAGTCTCAGACGCGCACTCCTAATTCTATTCTTAATTCGACACCTCGATAACATTGTTTTGTTTAATTACTAGGGGGCTCGGCCCCCTGCCCGCTTCGCTCGCCAACCCCCGGGTTTGGTTACCCGGAAACACAATTTAAAGAGATTTTTATTTTCATAAGAATTGTTACATATGTATTATTATTATGCATTACTTTAAAACTTGAGTAACAACAGTATTTAGAATTAACTTTTCTTCAAGATGGCATTGAATTTTGATTCCTTCTTTGGTCTTACATCGTGACAACACAGCGTATAACTGCCCGTGAGTGAATATCGTTTCTTTCTCTCTTATAAATAAACTGACTTTTTCGAATGTTTGTCCTTGTGATTTGTTAATTGTCATTGTAAAAGCTATTCTCACAGGAAACTGTAAACGTTTTAATACAAATGGCACATCAAGATCTCCTTTGGTGTCTAATGTTATTCTTGGAATATGTACTCCATTACCTTTCTTGTCGTCTGTTAAAATTTTAATGGACTAAACATTTATACGAGAATGTTTTTCCTATTCTGCCGGTCCATCTATGAAGAATAACCGCTGCCTAATTTCTCTGAGAAGACATTTTTGAATTGTGTCGTAAATTGATCTTTGATCATTGTTTAATTGTCAGTACATTTCCTGATATCACTTTTTATGGTCTTCCACTGTTACATTTTCGTCTGCTGTTATCTCTTTCTTTACCTTGGATTCGCTAATTTCTTGAGGAAGTCCAAATTTCTGCATCGTTAAATCTTCTGCTTCTTACAATTCCTTGATGATCGAAAGAGCCGTTTGTTCATTCGACTTTTCAGACAATGGTCCTTTGAACACTTCCCATAATTGTAAAGCATCAACTTCACCCGCCATAATTAAGTACACAAACAAGTGTTTTCATTTGTCTGGCATCATTACAGAAGTGGCATCAGACATCGTTTCAAACACATAGTCATCTGATTTACTTAACCCAGCTGCTCGTGCCGCTTCTAGAAAGGCACCCTCCATAGTTCATCTATAGTTAGAGCATTTTAATAGGACGTTGCTCCTTTCGATTCACGTAACAACAATTTTAAATGAAACCGTTCGATATCTTTTTGGTGATACAATATTTAATCGAGAAATACTTTTACAATTAATTTTTCTTGGATGCCACACTCTTTTTTGTTTCTGCCATGTGTAATGTTGAGGAATTTGCTCTTACGTATGTATGCTTTTGCATTTACGTCTGTTTTATTAAGTTCATAATTAATATGCCAATAATTTTGTATTTCTATTTTTCACTACCTCTAAATCTTCTGCTTCTTCGCCCTCTTTAAATTGAATCATATTCTGACCTGGTAAATGAATCGTTAATAATTCAACAGAATGACTTGGACCGTGCATTGGCAATCCCATTAAATGCCACCTGCTTTCCATTGCACTGAGTATCTAAATGTGCTTGAACTTTGTCCTCAGACTGTTCTTTGGATAACATTATGCGTACTCTTATTGTGCCCTTTATGAATGTACTTGTAGATGAACTTAATACTCATAACCGATGCACAAAACTCAACATTAATATGACAACCGAATCATTTGAGCAAATACGGGTTATATGGTATAATTATTGAATTATCGAGGATCACAATTTTACCATCTTCCTTTCCGTGATAAGTGTGTTGTTCGTGACGATTATCTCTTTGGTGACAATCAGGATAAGTCAGCGTTAGTCATATCTGTTGTTTGAACGAATGCTTTTTGTAATTTCTTTAAACACTTTTTTTCTTTTGAGTCCCAACATACTGAATCTTTTAAATGAGGTCCGTGAGACGTGTGTTTAATGACTTTGTACCATAATTCAGGATAGGTTTCTCTGTTTGGAATTTCAGCACAGACAAAGCCTTCTGCATTATCAGCAGTTAATAATTTATTTTACAAAGTAACTAATAAATGCAAAGGAGGTAAACCCCGTCTTTGAAATTTGATCGTGTAAATGTATTTCTCTGATTTGACCGAACACTGTTTCGAGTTCTTTCAATAAAATCAATCTACTTACGAAAGTGGGAATATCCAGAGCCGATGTAGCCGGTGGTATTGTTCTCAAGAATCTGTGGATTTCTGGCCATTGCGGATTGCACGTCATTGTAATAAATAAATCTGACTGACTGATCTGTTAGGGATATTGCCATTACATCATGATATAACTCTATATATGATATAACTCATGATATATGCTCTTGGACTACCTTGATATGATGAAGGTAATATTACTGCTGCATCTACTTTGAATTTGTCTGAACTATTTATATTTAAATTGTGAATGTGATCAATGAGTCCTTGCACATGTTCTGTTCTAAGATTTGCTTCATTCGATTTAATAAAGAAGAGACGATTAGCTTTGACTTTTAGATATTCATTAATAATGTAATGTTGTGAAAGACGCGGAGATGACAGAAGTGGGTTAAAAACATTAGAACGTATCGCTAATTTTGACCCAAAATATTGTGTGGGTGATACTCGTTTGTTAGAATGCGTTTGTTTCATATTGTAGGACAATCCTGATTCACCATCTGGGAACTTTGACATTTTTTAGAGCTGCTCTTTCTTCTTCGCTTAGTCATTTTTAAAGTTCTATCCAACACCTGAGTGGTTAGGTGACCGTGATTTGTCTGAAAATGGTTGGAAGTAGGGTGTGACTTACAAAGGTCACCATCTCACGGGACTTGTTCCCAAAGGATGTCAGCATGACGTGACTTGACCGTGTTGTGGGACGTGAAAGGGTCTCTCTGAATTGTCTCTCTGTCTCTCTTCAAAAGATCACGTCTCGTCACCAAAAGTCTCGGCCCAAGTTTGTTTGTTTTTTAATAGAGAGATTATCATACAGTTCACTCCATAACATCAAAAATGTTGACAAATGTTTACAGAAACAAACCAGCAAATGCTAAAAGGGGGTTACGAAATAAATGACATACATGCATTAATCTGTTATCTCTAATACGGAAAATACTGCGACCATTAAACCACGAGATTACGAAGGTCATATTGCAACTGAAAATGAAAATCCTTATTGCCTTTTTCATCAATACGATGGACTTACAGAAAGCTGTACGTATCCATTATAAAGTTCTCAGACACACATCACATTTCATTTCAATCCTCTTCATTCAGCTGGACTTCAGTTTTTCAGGTAACAAATATTCTTTCAAGACGTTATAAAATACAAAGTTCCCATCTTTTCCAGTAAAAAGTCTCTCTTATAGACGAAGATAAACGGCAACACAAAAATGATTTGCAAGTACAACTCAAATGTGATGAGTGAAGCATGTTGTAAAACATGAGACTTGCACAGAACAATCGGCCAGCGTGCTGAAAGTCATTTTTATTAAGCAGAGAGCACAAGCGAGTGGCAAATGGCAGTTGGCCCTGATTGGTTTTCCTGGATGGGTCCTGAAGCTTTGTGGCTAACAGCTGACATTAGTGTTCACCACCCTGTTTAATGTCTGTCTAGAACAGGCCGCTGTCTCTGCTTACCTCAAATCTTCTGCAGTTGTCTCAATTCTAAGAGAAGAGTTGATGAGGTCCCTGAGCGATTATCACCTGAGAGCTTTGAGCGACTTGTCATCAGACACAAGAAGAGCAACATCCCCACCTCCCTGGACCAATACCAGTTCACTTACAGGGCAAACAGGTAGGTCAACTGGGGACGCTGTCTCACTTGACCTTCACACTGCCCTCTCACATCTGGAGCAGACAGTCAGCTATGTGAGGGTGCTGTTCATAAACTACAGCTTCATCTTCAACGTCTTCCTCCTCAACAAACTGGCTATCAAACTAAACAACTTGGGTCTCAACTCAAACCTGTGCAACTGGATTTTAGATTTTCTCACTAACAGACCACAAACTGTGTGCATAAGTAAGGACTTCTCTTCATCCATAACACTGAACACTGGGGTATCACAGGGCTGTGTGCTGAGCCCTCTCCTTCACTCCAAACTTCAAATCTACCCAGGATACTAACATCATAGTAAAAGTCTGCAGATGACACCACAGTGAGAAGCTTGATCTCCAATAATGATGGAGCAGCCTGTAGAGAAGCGGCCGAGAATCTGGAGAGTTGTAACCAGAACAACACCCTTGAACTCAATTACAAGAAAACAAAGGAACTGATTCTAGACTTCAGGAGACTAAACTACAGCCGCCGCCATCCCATCAGCATTAACGGCGTGAGGGTGGAGACAGTGCAGAGTTTCAGATTCTTGGGAGTCAGCCAGGACCTGTCATGGACAACAAATACGACAGCAATGGCAAAGAAAGTTCTTAAGAGGCTTCACTTTATGAGGAGCCTGAAGTAAAGCACAACTCTCACAACAGCTGCTGGTTAACTTGTACAGGTGGACCACATCACATACTGTACTGCATTACAGTGTGGGCCGCACGTCTGAGAACAGGAAGACCCTCCAGTGAATCATCAAAACGGCTCAGAGATTGACAGGCATTCAGCTACCATCACTGGAAGATATCGTCACTACCCGCTGAGTAGAAAAGAAAAGAACATTTGTAGACGTCAACCCGTCCCTGGCCGTAGCATTTTTACTCCTCTGCCCCCTGGCAGGCCCTTCAGAGCCCTACATGCCCGCACTACCAGGCTGAAGAACAGTTTTCACCCAAAAGCAATCAGCCTATTAAATGCACAGCCATCACTGCCCCTCCTTATAACAGAGACCACCAGTGACTGAAGCGAACGTCTACATCAGCCACATACACTCACACACTTCTATGTGACCCATGGTGAACTCAGGACCACAGCATTTACTGTAATCTTCACTGTGACTTCATTTATTATTTCTCTATTTATTCTTACATATGTACCTTTACTTTTAATCTGGGTGTGTTTGGAACTGTTCATAGTAAGTGTGCTTCTCATAGTTTAATGTGAAGTTAGTTTATTGACTTCTCTCATATACTTTGATCTAAGGCATCTATAGGCTTTACTACAAGTGATATTTCATTGTATTGTACGGTGACAATAAAGGTGTCTCACATCAGCTGACGTCACTGCTCAGAATGCTCAAGACGGGCTCTGTGCAGTCAACTGAAGAAGTTCTCAGCTGACAATGAGTTTTTACTCGAGCTTTTCACTTGTAGTCTTTACTCTTTTGCTCTTGTTGTATCTGCAGGACTCTCTGCACTGTTTATTCTCTTAATGCTCCTTCTATGTTATAAACCTCTTGAGCTTAGATATCACAGTTTGTCGTCTCCCAGCCAAACCTGTACTGGCTGAGCTAGTGTATCTATCGCTTATCAACTTATTATTACATATTTTAAACTTCTTACATGGGCATCTACAAAATGTCTTTTCTTCCTCCCAGTGTGTGTTCTCATTCACACTTCTCTGTGCTCTGATACTTTACCATGTCTCTCGTCACCCACTATTTGGGTTCCAGAGCTTAATCTCACACTTGTCTCCGAGCCAATGGCTTATCCTGTACCATCGTAAGACCCCTGGCTTCTTTTACTGAGGAGGGGACGCTGGCGCACGCATGCTGTTGCCGCTCCTCCCTGTTAACAACACTTCGTAAAATTCGCCTTAATCCTACACTTTCTTACGCTTGTTTTATTTCTTTATTGTACATATAGTTCGTGGATGCAGCTGACTCAAATTGTATGGATTTGGATTCATTTTTACAGATTTTATGGACTTTACCTTGACTGGGGACAACTGAATCTGTGGATCACGGGACGAGACCTACAAACATTTCTTTGTACCTGGTGATCTAGAAGCCTGGGATGATCTGTCTCCTTGATTATATTTGCTATGCTGGTCTGCTCTCGATTCATTTTACTGTACTCTATGACTAAGAGCTGATCTGATGTTCATACCCACCTGGCTTGTGGTTCTCGGGTGATCACGCCTGTAATACCCAACGTTACTGTTTATGGCTGTATATTGGAACCTCCAAATCCTGCTACCTCCTCCTGCTATGCTGCTTTGCTATCGCCGCTCATCTACGCCACCGCACCCGCCTGTCCTACCGGCTCTGCTGTGCTGCTTCTCCACTGCTATCACTCACTATTATACTTAAAAACTCTTGTGACAAACTCCTTCATATTAAACAGTTTGTCCAGAACAAATCATCTAACTGGAACATCCTAAAAGACACCGGTATTTTACGGCGCCCGAAATATGTACATCGCGGGTCAGGTCACCTCCAACACCGGGCTGCGAATGAAAAGATCACCGGCAACATTTGCTCAGGAATTCGCCGTCCTACTCGTGGCCCTGGAAATAGAAGTGTCAGTGTGTCGAATTTACACACTGAAAATAAACTCTGATCACGGCTCTGTGCAAAAAGAAGCCTAATATTGCATTGTTTAATTCGAGATCTCTTAATGGCAAAGCATTGGTGCTGTCAGAATTCATCACTGACAACAAACTTGATATGCTGTGTTTAACGGAGACCTGGCAAAAACCAAATGAATTTACGTCTCTCACAGAGGTGACACCACCTGGATACACTTTGGTCTCAGAGCCTCGTAGCTCAAAACAAGGTGGTGGACTTACAGTGATTGTCAGAATGGAGTTAAACATCAAACAAATCCCAATTGACTGTCCATTGTCTTTCGAGTTTCTGGCTCTTAAATTAACTCTTTTACGGTTGATGTCGACTTTTGTCGACAGGAGGGGTTGAGGGCGAATGTCGACTTTTGTCGACATCCAGGGATAGAGGGCGACAATCAGCTGTTAATGGCGACCAAACTCACTGTCACGTCACAGGCATACCCTCTGTGCTTGGAGGAATGTTAGACTCTTTGACTTGGCAACTAATCCTTGCGTGTGCGTGAGTTGCGAAATGTAAACAAATTTAAACAAAGGCAAGATGGCATCGAGATCTCACAAGTGGAGTGAAGCGAGTGCAGAAAAGAAAATACTCAGCAGATGATGTTTTGCACATTATCGCTGAGTCGGGCTCTGAGTTTTCAGAATCGGATTTTATTGACAGTGATCAGGCGATCGAGCAAGAGAGTGAGAAGCCAGCATCAGCTGATCGGCTGCCAGCTGAGCGCATTCGCACAGCCGGTGCACCTACGGCAAGGTTCGCGTGGGAGGAATACCCAGACATTGATCCGTGTGAGCCGAACTGGCTACCGGACTTCACAAGATAGCATGGCTTGTTGGACATGACAGATCACCGGCCGCTGGACTACTTCAGACTGCTCTCTCCTGATGTTGCCTTTCAGCTACTATCAGACGAGACAAACAGGTAGGCAGATACATTTTTTGAATAGCGGGCTGCGCTTGCATCGCATTCAACAAAAGACGAGATGAATGGCTTTGTGGCATTAAAAATAGAGATGGGATATAACTTCGGGGAGCATTGATCCAAACGTGCTTTGTACCCTGGTGGCTTTGGACAGGTTAAGCCGTGTGATGATAGTTACGTGCCGCTGCAAAGTTTTATTCACTTCTGTGATAACCAGAAGCAAATCCCAAGGGGTGAGCCAGGCTATAACCCCATGTATAAAGTTCAGCCCCTGCTGGACATTGTAAAACCAACATAGAAAATATTTTATCAGCCTGGCCGTGATTTATCTGTGCAGGAATCTATGATAAAATAAAAGGGACGCCTTTTTTTCTGCCAATATATGCCAGACAAGCCCAAAAAGTATGGCATAAAGGTTTTTGTACTGGCAGAACCAAACACTGGTTTCTGCCTGAAAGTAATCCCATATACAAGAAAGTATTCCTTTCAAAGAGAGAACTGTCCCGTGACAAGTCAGGTTGTGCTGGAGCAGCTTCAGGGCTATGAACATTTGGGTCATGTTGTGTACATTTGGACAATTTTTATACATGACCAGAATTGTTCATTGAGCTACAGGGCAGGGGAACTGGAGCTTGTGGCACGGTGAGGGTGAACAGGAGACACAGGCCTTCACAGGCTGAAGATGAAAAGAGGTAACAATATGGTTTTCATGTGGGCAGATAACTTGGTGGCAGTGGCATGGCACAATGTCAAACAGGTGACTTGTCTCTCTACAGTACACACTAACAACATATGTGAGAAAGTGCAGCAAAAGACAATTGAAAAGGAAACACCAGTGCAACACGTATTGTAAGCAGTGCAATGTGGCGATGTATGAAATTGGCTGCTTTGAGCGAGATCAGGCTTGGCAGGACTTTGCTGTGTAAGACGTATGTGATACGTATGTGAAATCATAGAGTATGCAGGCTCATACATCATGCAAGACAGTAACATTTGTCAAAAGTAATTATTTTTTGTTGATTTGATATGTTAAACAATTTCTTTGTGTTCGTTTTTAAAAAATGTTAGTTTTTGGAAAAATATTCAGCCCTGGGAGAAAAGAAACAAAAAAAAATTAGCCCTAAAAGAGTTAATAACAGAATCAGGTCCTGTCTCACTCATTGTTCTTTATCATCCTCCAAAATACAACACATCCTTCTTATCTGATCCGACTGAACTATTAACCCACTTAAACTCCTTTTCCCAGAGAGATATCCTTCTTGGTGATTTCTACATCCATATTGACATCCCCACATCAAAACTGAGAAATGAATTCCTATCCTTACTGGACCGTTTTCACTTTACACAACATTTTGATTTTCCCACTCACTCTGGTGGTCATATACTGGACCTGATCTGCACTTCTGGACTATCTGTTGCCAACATTTACAGCACTGATTTGGGACTTCATCCATCCATCCATCCATCCATCCATCCATCCTCTTCCGCTTATCCGAGGTTGGGTCGCGGGGGCAGCAGCTTGAGCAGAGATGCCCAGACTTCCCTCTCCCCGGCCACTTCTTCTAGCTCTTCCAGAAGAATCCCAAGGCGTTCCCAGGCCAGCTGTGAGACATAGTCCCTCCAGCGTGTCCTGGGTCTTCCCCGGGGCCTCCTCCCTGTTGGACGTGCCCGAAACACCTCACCAGGGAGGCGTCCAGCAGGCATCCTGATCAGATGCCCGAGCCACCTCATCTGACTCCTCTCGATGCGGAGGAGCAGTGGCTCTACTCTGAGCTTCTCACCCTATCTTTAAGGGAGAGCCCAGACACCCTGCGGAGGAAACTCATTTCAGCCGCTTGTATTCGCGATCTCGTTCTTTCGGTCACTACCCATAGCTCATGACCATAGGTGAGGGTAGGAACATAGATCGACCAGTAAATTGAGAGCTTTGCCTTACAGCTCAGCTCCTTTTTCACCACGACAGACCGATGCAGAGCCCGCATCACAGTGGACACCGCACCGATCCGCCTGTCGATCTCACGCTCCATTCTTCCCTCACTCGTGAACAAGACCCCGAGATACTTGAACTCCTCCACTTGGGGCAGGATCTCGCTCCCAACCCTGAGAGGGGACTCCACCCTTTTTCCGGCTGAGGACCATGGTCTCGGATTTGGAGGTGCTGATTCTCATCCCAGCCGCTTCACACTCGGCTGCGAACCGATCCAGAGAGAGCTGAAGATCACAGCCTGATGAAGCAAACAGGACAACATCATCTGCAAAAAGCAGTGACCCAATCCTGAGTCCACCAAACCGGACCCCCTCAACACCCTGGCTGCGCCTAGAAATTCTGTCCATAAAAGTTATGAACAGAATCGGTGACAAAGGGCAGCCCTGGCGGAGTTCAACTCTCACTGGAAACGGGTTCGACTTACTGCCGGCAATGCGGACCAAGCTCTGGCACCGATCCTACAGGGACCGAACAGCCCTTATCAGGGGGTCCAGTACCCCATACTCACAGAGTACAGTAGAAACACAGGAGGTTGTAGAGAGACAGGAACGTTATTCAAACACTGCAAACAAACATTTGTCTCTTTTTCAAAAGTTTAAACTGTGCTCCATGACAAGACAGAGATGACAGTTCCATCTCACAATTAAAAGAATGCAAACATATCTTCCTCTTCAAAGGAGTGCGCATCAGGAGCAGATATTGTCACAGAGATAGAGAAAAGCAAACAAATCAATAGGGCTGTTTGGCTTTTCAGTATGCGAAGCACCGCGGCACAAAGCTGTTGAAGGCGGTAGCTCACACCCCCTCCGTCAGGAGCAGAGAAAGAGAGAGAGAGAGAGAGAGAGAGAGAGAGAGACAGAGTTTGTTTTTCAATCAAAAATCAATACGTGCCCTTCGAGCTTTTAAGTATGTGAAGCACCGTGCAGCATGTCCTTCAGGAAGCAGCTGCACAGAAGATAGCAACGTGAAGATAATCTTTCAGCATTTTTAGACGAGCGTCCGTATCGTCTAGCTGTGCGAACAGCCCCCCTGCTCAATTCCCCTACGTCAGGATCACAGAAAGTCAGCGCAAGAGAGAGAGAAAAGTAAGCTGGGTAGCTTCTCAGCCATCTGCCAATAGCGTCCCTTGTATGAAATCAACTGGGCAAACCAACTGAGGAAGCATGTACAAGAAATTAAAAGACCCATTGTCTGCAGAAATCCGCGAACCAGCAAAAAATCTGCGATATATATTTAAATATGCTTACATATAAAATCCGCGATGGAGTGAAGCCGCGAAAGGCGAAGTGCGATATAGCGAGAGATTACTGTACCCCCCACAGGATTCCCAGAGGGACACGGTCGAACGCTTTTTCCAAGTCCACAAAACACATGTAGACTGGTTGGGCGAACTCCCATGCACCCTCCAGGACTCTGCAAAGGGTGTAGAGCTGGTCCACTGTTCCGCGACCAGGACGAAAACCACACTGTTCCTCCTGAATCTGAGGCTCGACTATCCGACGGACCCTCCTCTCCAGAACCCCTGAATAGACTTTTCCAGGGAGGAAAGGAGTGTGATCCCTCTGTAGTTGGAACACACCCTCCGGTCCCCCTTTTTAAAGAGGGGGACCACCACCTCGGTCTGCCAGTCCAGAGGCACTGTCCCCGATGTCCATTCAATGTTGCAGAGACGTGTCAAGCAAGACAGTCCTACAACATCCAGAGCCTTGAGGAACTCCGGGCGTATCTCATCCACCCCCGGGGCCCTGCCGCCAAGGAGTTTTTTGACCAACTCGGTGACCTCAGTCCCAGAGATGGGGGAGCCCACCTCCGAGTCCCCAGGCTCTGCTTCCTCATTGGAAGGCATGTTAGTGGGATTGAGGAGGTCTTCGAAGTACTCCCCCCACCGACCCACAACGTCCCGAGTCAAGGTCAGCAGTGCACCATCCCCACCATACACAGTGTTGACACTGCACTGCTTCCCCCTCCTGAGACACCAGACGGTGGACCAGAATCTCCTCGAAGCCGTCCGAAAGTCGTTCTCCATGGCCTCCCCAAACTCATCCCACACCCGAGTTTTTGCCTCAGCAACCACCAAAGTCGCATTCCGCTTCTCCTGCCGGTACCTATCAGCTGCCTCCAGAGTCCCACAGGACAAAAAGGGACCGGTAGGACTCCTTCAGCTCAACATGACCACAAAGTCGATCTTCGAACTGAGGCCTAGGGTGTCCTGGTGCCAGGTGCACATATGAACACCCCTATGCTTGAACATGGTGTTTGTTATGGACAATCCATGACAAGCACAGAAGTCCAATAACATAACACCGCTCGGGTTCAGATCGGGGGGGCCATTCCGCCCAATCACGCCCTTCCAGGTCTCACTGTCATTGCCCCCGTGAGCATTGAAGTCTCCCAGCAGAACGAAGGAGTCCCCAGAAGGTATGCCCTCTAGCACCCACTCCAGGGACTCCAAAAAGGCTGGGTACTCCGAACTGCTGTTCGGTGCATATGCACAAACAACAGTTAGGACCTGTCCCCCCACCCGAAAGCGGAGGGAGGCTACCCTCTCATCCACCGGGGTAAACCCCAATGTACAGGCTCCAAGTCGGGGGGCAATAAATATACACACACCCGCTCGGCGCCTCTCACCGGAGGCAACTCCAGAGACTCTCTGACCATAAAGCAGTATTTTTCACTGTTTCACTGCCTCTCCCTCCTCTTACCTTTAAACAACAAATTTGTTACAGAAACCTTAAAAATATTTGTCCCTCTATCCTTTCTGGATCCATTTCTGATCTATTACTGTCTTCAGCTATTCCATCAACACTAGATAGTCTTGTTGTCCACTATAACACAACCCTTCACTCAGCATTAGATAAAACAGCTCCTTTAAAACATAAGGAGGTTTCCTTTAAACGTTCAGCTCCTTGGTATAACTCAGAATTGTGATCTATGAAAGCAGCTAGCCCTCACCTTGAGAGAATGTCACGTAAGACTGGCCTCACCGGGCACATCCAGGCTTTATCTGACCACCAAAGAGCTTACAGAGAAGCACTAACTTCTGCCAAGGACACCCATTATGGCAGAATAATAGAAAGTAGCCATGATAACCCAAGGGCTTTGTTCTCTGTAGTTAATAAACTACTCGAATCCGCATCTGGCCCAACTACCTCTTCTACTGAAGTCTGTTAGGAATTCCTCCACTTTTTCCACAAGAAAATTAAAGATGTAAATAATTCCACTAACATAAGCACATCATCTGTTTATATCTCTCCCTGTTTTCCCATTCCATCCAGTTCCTTCTCTAAGTTCTCACCAGTCACATCTGCGTTTGTTAATAACCTGCTTTGTAAGATGAGGCCGACTACTTGTGTACTGGACCCCATCCCCAGCACACTACTTAAATCCTGCCTTCATGCCATAATCCCGACTGTTACAATAATAAACTCATCCCTTGACACTGGCTCTGTGCCGCTCACTTTTAAAATTGCTTCTGTAACCCCCCATGTTAAAAAAGTCTGGCCTTAATGCTGACAATCTTAACAATTTCCGGCCTATTTCTCGCCTACCTTTCCTGTCAAAAGCTCTTGAGCGTGTTGTAGCTTCCCAACTCACCAATTACCTAACTTCTAATAACCTGATGGACCCTTTCAGTCTGTTTCAGGGCGCAGCACAGCTGTGAAACTGCTCTGCTACGGGTAACCAATGATTTGCTTATGGCAGCAGACTCTGGACAAACTACCATATTAATTCTGTTAGACCTCAGTGCAGCATTCGACACTCAGGTCAGACGTGACATCCTACTGTCCAGAATGATGGAGAACATGCTGGGTATCTCTGGCACTGCCCTCCAGTGGTTCAAGTTCTATCTGACTGGTAAGCATGAGTTTGTTAGTCTTGGTGACCAGCAGATCCAGCTCAGCGCCAGTCACACAACGAGCTCCTCAAGGCTCTGTCCTTGGCTCTCTTCTCTTCTGTATTTTTATGCTTCCCCTTGGCCATATTATTCGTAGCTATAGACTGGGTTATCATTTATATGCAGATGATACTCAACTCTACTTCAATGTTTAAAGTGGAACTTCATCAGAGCTTTCTCAGCTCACAACCTGCCTTAGTGAAATTAAAACCTGGATGGAGCAGAACTCTTTAAAATTAAACTGCAACAAAACTGAACTCCTGCAAATTGGGACTAAAATGCAACTTAATAAAATGAGCTCCTTCCCAGTCCATCTTGGCGGTGATCTCATCAGACCTGCCTCTACTGAAATTAATTGCTGCATTTATCTCTAGTAGGATTGACTGCTGCAATGCGATGTTCACTGGATGTTCAAATTGTTCTCTATACATCCTCCAGTTAATCCAAAATGCTGCTGCAAGAATTATTATAAGAACAAGAAAATACGAACACATATCTCCAGTTTTTAAATCCTTACACTGTCGCCCGCTTAAGTTTAGGGCAGATTTCAAAATCCTCCTTTTAACATATTGTCACGCTTGGGTTACAAGATTGCACAGAAGACCAGTGGATGTTGAAGAAACTCGAATTTTTATTCAAACACTGCAAACAAACATTTATCTTTTAAAACTGTTTCAAACGTGCTCCTTGAAAGAGTTTACACCTCCGCTTGTCATTTAAAAGCAACCAAGGATTTCTTCTTCTTCGGAGGAATACGTGCCAGGAGCACCAGAAGTCTGAGAGAGAGAGAGAAGCAGAAAATCAATTTTTAACCACAGAGAGAAGTCGGCACAGGCTTTTTGACAAGGCGGAGTAGCGCGCAGAAGGCAGATTACGCGTCAGAGCCGGCCAGAAGGAAAAGGAGAAATGTGAAGGTAGTCTGTTTAAGTTTCCTAGGGGTTTCCTAGGGCTTTTTCCAGGGGCGTCTGTATCTTTTTGGGGGTAGGATTAGCTTCGCAGCTCACACCCCCTCCCTCAGCTTTATTCACGTTTCCGTGAATCAAGCGATTCTCCAGACCCGGTTCAAAGAGACGTGACAGCACGTCAGCATTTATGTGTTCAGACCCAGGTCGGTGTCTGACTTCAAAACTGTAAGGTTGTAATCCTAAAAACCATCTCATAAGACGGGAGTTTGTATCTTTTTGACGGTATAACCATTGAAGTGGAGCATGATCAGTTACTAATGTGAACTTCCGTCCCCATAAATAATAGCGTAGTGCTTCTATAGCTCATTTAATTGATAAACATTCTTTTTCAATAGTTGAATAGTTGCGTTCTCTTGGGAGTAATTTCCTACTCAAGTACGTGATAGGGTGTTCTTCACCCTCAAAAACTTGGAAAGGACCGCTCCTACTCCGAATGCACTAGCGTCTGTTTGTAGAATAAAATCTTTAGAGAAATCAGGATTTCGTAGCAATGGATAAGATGACAAGGCTTTCTTTAAATCTGAAAAGGAACATTCGCAAAGTTCTGTCCATTTAATAGGTCGGTTTTTCCTTCCTTTAGTAAGCTCTGTAAGAGGAGCAGCTCTATTTGCAAAGTCAGGGATGAATCTTCTGTAGTAACCAGCTAGTCCCAGGAAAGCGCGCACCTGTTTTTGCGTTTTAGGATGTGGGTAAGCAAGCACCTCCTCTATTTTCCTTAGTTGTGGACGAAGTAAACCCCTGCCTATCGAGTAACCTAGATAATGAGTCTCAGACATACCTAGTTTACATTTCTTAGGGTTAGCAGTTAATCCAGCTTGTTTCAGGCTATCAAGTACAGCTTGTAGGCGTTGTAAATGTGAATGCCAATCATTGCTGAAAATAACCACATCATCAAGATACGCCCCAGAATACTCAGAATGTGGGCGTAGTATTTGATCCATCATTCGCTGAAAAGTTAAAGGGGCTCCATGAAGACCAAACGGGAGTCTTGTAAATTCATAAAGTCCACCAGGAGTCGTAAATGCTGTTTTTTCACAACTATTAGCCTCAAGAGGCACCTGCCAATAACCTTTTGTTAGGTCTAGTGTGGAAATATAGGTCGCCTGACCCAGTTTTTCCAAGAGCTCGTCCACCCGGGGCATTGGGTAAGCATCGAATTTAGACACCTTATTCAAGCGCCTAAAATCAATACAAAAACGAACCGAACCGTCCGGCTTGGGGACTAACACGACTGGAGAGCACCAGTCACTTTTGCTTTCACGAATTACACCTAGTTCCAGCATCTTCTTGACTTCTTCGCGAACAATATTCCTTCGTGATTCCGGAATTCGAAATGGACGCATCTGCACCCGAACACCGGCTTCAGTTGTGATTTTATGTTCTGCTAAATTAGTGACGCCTGGTAATTCCGAAAAAACATCAGTGTTCTGTTCTATTAAGTTTAATAATTCTGTCTTTTGTGGGTCAGTCAAATCGTTGCCAATGACAACATCAGTCTGAGAAACAGCAGTCAAGGTATTGTGAACCTGTTGTCTGTCGTGCCATTTGTTTAAGAGATTAATGTGCAAAATTTGAAATGGTTTTCGTCGACCAGGAATTCTAACCTTATAATTTACTGGTCCCATACGCTCTTCGATAATTGCTGGGCCTTGCCATTTAGCTAGGAATTTATGTGGGTCTGACGGTATTAATACTAAAACACGATCGCCTGGTTTGAATTCACGAAGCTGACTGCGTCTATCGTATAGACGTTTTTGTGTTTCCTGTTCTCGTTGTTGATGCTCTACAGCAATAGAAGAAAGTCTGGAAATTCTTTCTTGTAAGGAAACTATTCACTCTGCAAAACCCTCCCCAAGAGAGGTTGTTTCATGACCTTTCTATTCTTCTCGAACAACATCTAGGATGCCTCTTGGGCGCCTGCCAAACAACAGCTCGAAAGGACTCAAACCAGTGGATGCCTGAGGCGATTCTCAAACAGCGAACAAAACAAAAGGCAGGACAGTGTCCCATGTTGTGGGATCATTATGAGCAACTCTTCTGATTATCTGTTTTAAGCTTTTGTTAAACCGTTCAGTCAAGCCATTAGTTTGTGGATGGTAAACGGTGGTGCACAATTTCTTAATAGCGAACCGTTTACATAATTGTTTCATCACACGAGAAGTGAAAGGTGTGCCTTGATCAGTTAAAATTTCCTTAGGAATGCCAATACGGGTGAACATCACAGAGAGAGCCTTGGCTACAGACGAGGAGTTTGCCTTTTTCAAAGCAGTTACTTCTGGATATCGCGTTGCATAATCAACTAACACCAGCAAATACTGGAAACCATTTTTAGTTTTAGGCAATGGTCCTACAATATCTAAACCCACCCTCTGAAAGGGGACATCCAAAATAGGCATAGGGCAAAGGGGAGCCCTGGGAGGCTTATGAGCAGAGACGATTTGGCAGTCAGGGCATGAAGTGCAGAACCGTTCAACATCTTTTCCCATATTTAGCCAATAAAACCATTTCGATAATCGCTCTCTTGTTTTATCAGACCCCAGGTGTCCTCCCAAGATATGAGAGTGAGCCAGCTGTAAAAGAATTTCCCTATGTGCTTCAGGTACTACTAATTGCTCAATAAAGTCTTCCAATAGATGGTCTGAAATCACTCTGAAAATACAACCATCTTTCACCAGAAAGTGTGGTGTTTTTAGGCTCCCGTTATATTGGTCTTGGTAATAGGAATCACTGGCAGTGTAAGCCTGATTAAATGCATACTCCAATGAGCTATCAGCACGTTGTAAGCTCACAAATTCCCGCTGATCGCTAGAACTCGGTTTGGGTTCTGAGACATTTACAATTTGAGAGGACGTGCAAGGGTCTTGGTCTTGACAATTTGAGAAATTCTCCAGGGAGTTTTCCTCCGACTCACTGGAGAGATCTGGTTCAATATCTAATTTGGGACCTAAATTGTTCCCTACTGCCACCAGGTTTGCGTCTCCCTCCCCCCGAATGGGTTTAACAGGTGAGTCGATTAGTGACTGTCGTTCAGCCATCAATATAGGAAAAAGAGCATTCCTTCTGCCTATCAGCAAAGGCCAAGGGCATGAATCAGAAATAGCAGACCACACTTTAAAGTGACGACTCTTATAAGTTACAGGAAGAAATAATGTCTCATAGTTCTTAACATCTCCATGTACACAGCGTATGTTAACAGTCTCGGTATTATTATGGTAACTGTCGTCAAGACAGTCGCGTCTGACAACACAAAGGTCACTGCCTGAGTCCAAAAACGCCGTCACCTGTCGGCCCCCGAACTTTATATTGAAAAATAAGCCATCTTTGTTTTTCGACGGATCCGGGATATTCGAGCAACAAACCTCTGCCACACCAATTTCCATTGAACGGGCTGGAGACAGACGACAATCTCTCACTAAATGACCAGGCTGGTCACACCAGAAACATCTTCGCTCGCCGGCACCGAATCGACGACGTCCACGACCACGACCTCTGCCTCCGGTAGCAGGCATCTCATTTGTGGTAGCAGCAACTGCATTTCCTGGTGGTCTAGCCGACGACATCTGAAGATCAGTTGTTGAAGGATGACGAGGATACTCTGGGCGTTCCTTTATAGGTTTTAACACAGGATACTGAGTACCGAAGCTACCGCTTGTTTTGAAAGCGGTCTGGGAGCCTTCTAGACGTTGTGAAATAATATCTAGAGATTCAAGATTGTGACGAAGAAATTCATCTCGGATGGGTGCAGGTATTCCAAACAGCAATACGTTCATAACAACTTTTTCAACGATGCTCTTAGCTTTATCTCCCTCAAACCAGCATTGCACTTTAAGAATCAAATCTTGTATCTGAGCACGAACAGATCTGTCCATATCCAACCTCCAGTTGTAAAGTGCAAAACCTTTTGACAAAAACGTCGTGGCTTTCTTCAAGACAAGCTGATCTTTCAAAAAATCATAATCGCCAAATTTGTCCGGAGGTATATTTCGTAATGAAAGTAGTGCATCACCAGACAAAAACTGGGTGACGATAACAGCCCAATGATGTTTGTCCCATCCTAACACAGTCGCCACTTGTTCAAAAGCCAAAAGAAATAGCTCTGGGTCATCAGATGGGCCCATCTTCGACAGGACATTCTTAGCATTTTCCGGAAGTGGAGGGAGAGGAAGCACACGTCTAGTAACTTGCGCAGGTGCTGGTGTTGGTGGAGGCGGAACATACTGTTGAGGGATTGGAGAGGCTCCTTGAGGCTGAATATATTGTTGGCTGTCTCTTCGTCTGACAGACGGAGGTCGGAGACTAGACGTAGGACGTTCGGAATGCAAATCATCTTCTGAATCATATGGGATAGGAACATTCTGGGCGATTTGGAAAAGGTATTCGGCTTCCGCTTGTGCTAAAGCATCCATCTGTGCAACCACTCCTGGTACCACTTGTCACGCTTGGGTTACAAGATTGCACAGAAGACCAGTGGATGTTGAAGAAACTCAAATTTTTATTCAAACACTGCAAACAAACATTTATCTTTTAAAACTGTTTCAAACATGCTCCTTGAAAGAGTTTACACCTCCGCTTGTCATTTAAAAGCAACCAAGGATTTCTTCTTCGGAGGAGGAATACGTGCCAGGAGTACCAGAAGTCTGAGAGAGAGAGAAGCAGAAAATCAATTTATAACCACAGAAAGAAGTCGGTACAGGCTTTTTGACAAGGCGGAGTAGCGCGCAGAAGGCAGATTACGCGACAGAGGGAAGAGGAGAAATGTGAAGGTAGTCTGTTTAAGTTTCCTAGGGGTTTCCTAGGGCTTTTTCCAGGGGCGTCTGTATCTTTTTGGGGGTAGGATTAGCTTCGCAGCTCACAATATAAAGCAATAAATGGCGGAGGTCCGGCTTACTTGTCTGCTTATCATGAGATATAAACCTGAGCACACATGAAGATCTCAAGATGCCGGTCTGCTTATGATTCCAAGGATTAATAAAATAACAATGGGAGGTCAAGCTTTTAGTTACAGGGCCCCTAAACTGTGGAATGGTCTGCCTGCTACTATAAGAGATGCCCCTTCGGTCTCAGCTTTTAAATCCCGGCTGAAGACTCACTACTTCAGTTTAGCACACCCTGACTAGAGCTGCTGATTAACTGTACAGACTGCATGTCTGTTGTTAGTCATTAGCACTAAAACATAAGTCACATGATCGTTATAATTGGATATTAAGCCTGACCTATTCTGTTTCTCTTCTCGGTACTCAAATGTGACACTTGGTGCCACGGCCCACCTGTCAATTTGTTTTGCCTGCCTAAGGTAAAGTCGTCCCTGATGGAGGATCACAGGAATCGTGGGAAAGAGGGGTCCTTTCATCGGATTGGCTGGCCCAGCACTGTTTCAGCCATGGAATGGCCAAATGTGGGAGGCAGATTGATGGATGAGGTCTCCAGGACTCTAAACAAATGCAAATCTTATTATGTCATATCATCTACTGTTAAATTCTACTCTGTACTTGTAATATTTTTATTTTTATACTGTATAGAGGATTTGTTCTGTTCTGTGTATTGTATTGTATTGACCCCCCTTTTTCTTTTTGACACCCATTGCACACCCAACCTACCTGGACAGGGGTCTCTCCTTGAACTGCTATTCCTGAGGTTTCTTCCATTTTTCCCTACAAGGTGTTTTTTGGGAGTTTTTCTTTGTCTTCTTAGAGAGTCAAGGCTGGGGGGCTGTCAAGAGGCAGGGCCTGTTAAAGCCCATTGAGGCACTTCTTGTGTGATTTTGGGCTATTCAAGAATAAATTGTATTCTATGGTATTGTACTGCTAAGAATCTTGGTGTCATTTTTGATTCCTCCCTTTCTTATTCCGCCCACATTAATCACATTAAGAAACTTTCTTACTTTCACCTCCGTCACATATCCCGTGTTCGCTCCTTCCTCTCCTTTTCTAATGCTGAGAAACTTGTCCCTGCTTTTATCACATCCGACATCGATTATTGTAACTCGCTGCTGGCTGGTGCCCCTTCTAATCGTCTATCACAGCTCCAGCTTATGCAAAACTCAGCTGTAAGAGTCCTGACACGGACCAGCAGCAGCGAGACATCACACCATCCTGCTTCGCCTTCACTGGCTCCTCGTGTCTTACAGGATTGAATATAAAATCCTACTAATAATCTACAAAGCCTTAAAAGACCTTCTCCATCACGATGTGCCTGTCCTTCCACTAAGGTCCTCTGATTCTGGTAATCTTGTTGTGCCCCACACTAATCTACACTCCATGGGTGACAGCAGGGCCTTCAGCTGTATAGCGCCCAGACTCTGGAATGACTTACCGAAATTAATCAGGTCAGCTGACTCCATGAATTCTTTTAAAAGTCATCTGTTCAGGAAGGCTTTTAGCTCTACGTGACTTTATTACCTTTCTCTCAGTTTACCTCCATGTCAAGATGCTCATGTAACCTGTGTGTGTGTGTGTGTGTGTGTGTGTGTTAGACCATCGATTATGTTGTCTGTCAGGCTTTTCTCTGAGTTTCCTGTCTTAATCTTCTTTATTTATGTATCTGGTTTGTACAATGCTATGTACTGTATACCCTGCCATTCTTTCTTAACGTCTGTGAAGTGCCTTGAGCATGGGAAAGGCTCTATATAAATAAAATGTATTATTATTATTCTTTACGTTTATCCAGTGTTTCCTCAACAACTGGGTGTTTTTATGACCTGCTGCTTTGGAACTCAAAGAACTCCTGTCTGTGCAGTGAAACCAACGTTCTCCTTCTGCAATTCCCAGTTAAGAGATGGCTCAGTAAAAGTATGCTGACTCTGCTGTTTCGATATGGATGGACGCTGCCACAAGGAGATTCTCAATCCATCATTGATTTGTTCAAACGCAGGACGCTAGTAAAGTGTATTTACAGTCTTGCTCAACTGCTAGCGACTTTCTGATTTTATTGGTTTACTCTAAACTTTACTTTATACAAAGTGCACTAATGACTGATCTCAAAATTATACTAAAACTCCACTCGTCCTGTGAGTAACCTATTAATTCAGACCTCCCTAACTGAATGTTTCCTTGGCGTTTTCACCAAAGTGACTTGTCGCCATTCGGTGTTCCTCCTGGAGCCTCCTAGTGATAACCCACCAAAGTCATCTGGTACTTTTGTAGTAAAGCATTCCACCCCAGGCCGGTATTTGCTAATCGCAGCCCTTTCTAGATAAGCTGTTATTACAATAGCCGTTTACCAAAATGAACCTAAAGACCCCAGACCTGTGTGTCAGAGCGGGATTCATCTCCTCTCCACTCTCTCTGATGGAGTGACCTTGTGTAGGCGACCTTCTGCCTCGGCCAGGTGTGGATCATTTCAAAGTGATCGGCTCAATATCACCTGACAACTATGAACTGACGACACAGGTGACCCACTCAAGCAGTATATTCAGTATTATTGTTCGCTTCCTGCCAGACCATCACTGGTTTTACTGGAAGAATAACCCACAGTGAAGTGCTCCCCAAGGATGTCACCTATCCACTTAGTCTCAGAATATTACACTTCCATTATAGTGGGACAGGGTCATAGGTGCCTAGAAGTACTCTATAGGATTTGCAGTTATTTCTACATTTATTTACAGTAAACCTTCAATTTGATCTCTCAGTTCTGTCCTCTCAGTGTTCTCTCAATACTCTTAGTTCTATTAGGGAAGATTCTTACCGCGTCTCCTTTGACAGATGAAATCCCCATTAAACTGACAAAAACAATTTAACAGCGAAAAACCAAGTTACCTTTGAGACAGAGAGACCTGTGCACAGAGACTCAAGGGTGTCATGGTGGGGGCCAAGGGAGCATCTACTGAATACTGACATGAAGGGCATGAGAACTGATGGCATCACTGATTCTGGGTTTTATATTTGTTATGAATTTAGATCACCTTGAAGAGATCTGTTTTCACTTTGACATGAAAGAGTTTTTCTGTTGATCAGCGTACATAAAGCCAAATTTAATCGTATATTCTTTAAACTGTAAAAACTACCAATGTAATGAAATCACTGAAAATATACCTGAAACACCACATCAACAACAACAACAACAACATTTATTTATATAGCACATTTTCATACAAAAAAGTAGCTCAAAGTGCTTTACATAATGAAGAAAAATAAAAGACAAAATAAGAAATTAAAATAAGACAACATTAGTTAACATAGAAAGGAGTAAGGTCCGATGGCCAAGGGGGACAGAAAAAACAAAAAAAAAAACTCCAGACGGCTGGAGAAAAAAATAAAATCTGCAGGGGTTCCAGGCCACGAGACCACCCAGTCCCCTCTGGGCATTCTACCTTAACATAAATGAAATAGTCCTCTTTGTATTTAGGGTTCTCACGGAAGGACTTGATGATGATGGACATGCAGACTTCTGGCTTTTAATCCATCACTCTTGGAACATCACGGTGCTTTGAGTAGATGGTGGTGGCGCAACCCACCACCAAAAGCACACCGGAAAAGGAAACAGAAGAGAGAGTAGGGGTTAGTACGGACTTTAGAGCCACCATGAATAGTTATGATAATTAATTGAATATACAGTGTATCAGGATTAAATTACAGTGAAGTTATGAGAAAGTCATGTTACAGTAATGTGTTTTCAGTAGTTTTTTAAAGTGCTCCACTGTATCAGCCTGGCGAATTCCTACTGGCAGGCTATTCCAGATTTTAGGTGCATAACAGCAGAAGGCCGCCCGTCTCACCACTTCTTTTAAGTTTTGCTCTTGGAATTCTAAGGAGACACTCATTTGAAGATCTGAGGTTACGATTTGGAATATAAGATGTCAGACATTTCGATATATAAGATGGGGTGAGATTATTTAAGGCTTTAGGTTTTTGGGTCTGCCATTGCTGAGATCTAATCTCTCTCTCTCATTCTTCCTAGGGCATGAAGCGGAAGCAGAAGCAGAAGCAGACAACGGCCGACAGTGAGATGAATCGCGTTGCAGTCGTAGTAGAGGAACTCCAGGCACATGACGAACAGATTCAGAAACTCCTGTCCAGATGAAGATACCTTAGAGATCTGAAGGCTCAGCTGTTGGATAAACCGTCCTCGCCATCTGTTATCGGCGTAACATCAACCCCGCGTTGTGCCGCTCAAATCAACTTCAACCCGCGCCTCGTAGGAGTGACACCGATGATGACCTTGGCGTATTTCAGCTATGCAGGCGGGGGTTCAAGGCCAGAACACCTCCATCGGCACAGGCAAGCATCGTAACTCAGAACCAGTTCGACCCTCTAAGCGTCCCCAGTTCGCCTTCAGCTCCTGGTGATGTAATAGTTGTAGGTGATTCTGTTGTTAGAAACCTCAATATCACATGTCCTATCACATGTGGAGTTTATGACAATTAAATGCAGACCCATATACCTCCCCCGTGAATTCAATGCTATACTGCTAACTGCTGTGTACATAGCACCAGATGCTAATGCTAACTCGGCTCTGGGGCTTTTGCATGACACTATCAGTAGTAAACAGAGCAAGTATCCTGAGGCTGTTCACATCATTTTTTGGGACTTCAATCATGCAGATCTGAAAGCAGTTCTCCCTCAATTCTATCAACACATAAAGTGTGCAACCAGGGGAGTAAAAACACTGGACAAGTTGTACACAAACATCAGACAGGCCTATAGGGCTAAACCCCTAGCACACCTTGGCCAGTCTGATCATACATCTCTGCTTCTAATCTCTGCATATACTCCCCTCAGGAAATAAGCTCCCATTATGACCAGGACTGTTACCGTATGGCCCGAGGAGGCCTCCCAACAGTTGCAGGACTGCTTCCAGAGAACCGATTGGGAGGTTTTCTATCACCAAGACTTGGAGTACCACACTACGGCAGTCCTGGATTACATGAGGTTCTGCACGGACAACGTCACCAGGGACAGACGCATAAGGATTTATCCTAACAGGAAGCCCTGGATGACGAGGGATATCCAGAGTCTGCTAAAAGCTAGGAATACTGCTTTCAGGTCTGGGGATGGGGCTCTTTACAGTGTAGCCAGAGCGAACCTGAAGAGAGGCATCCGAGAGGCCAAGGCAGCATACAGAAGGAGGATAGAGGACTATCTGAGGAGCAACAACACCAGGAAGGTGTGGCAGGGTGTCCAGCACATCACCGGCTACAAATCCAGCGACGAAAGAACGGGCGCATTTTTTTTTCACACAAGTGGAGCAAGACCTTTCATTCGAAGGACATGAAGAATTTCAAGATTTAATATGCACAAGGGGTAATACTGCAAAAGCAGCCCAAACCAGAAAAGACGGCTGGCAAAAAGTGGCCGACAAATTAAATGCTAAGTAGTGTGCATTGTACTTACTGAATTCAGTGTTTCATTTCCTATGTGTCAGATTAATTATTATTTAATATGTCATAATTCCAGATCAAACGTGAGCACAAGGAGAACAAGGGAACAGGTTAAAGTGAAGTACAAGAATATACTTCAAATTGGTAAATATTGGTATATAAGTATTTAAAGAATTGATGACATAAAGAATCATATATAATGTAAAGAACATCAATTTTAAAGCTAATAAGAAGGTAGACAAGCAAAAAACAGGTGGAGGTCCACGCGGTCCAGACCTAACCCTTACAGAAGAGTTGGCTCTCCAGCAAAATGCCCATCGCCCTGTTTCTGAGGGCATTCCACGGAGAAGCTCCTCCTCAGAACCAGTGGCAGGATGCAGTGGTCACTTCATTTCAGGTAAAGGATGGTCATTGCATAGATTTGTCCTCCATGTGTGCCATAGGTATGTTCCATATAGTCCTCTTTTTTGTTGGGTCAGTTGCAGGGAATGTCATATCCCTTGAACCTGTGTCTGACCAACGAGATATTAACGAAGGTCAAATATTTGATGAAGACACTGTGTCTGATTATTCATCAGGAGGAGAGGTACATTTTCCAAATAATGTTTGATCAAACTCCACTCTGATCAGTCCCATGTGCCTCAATCACATTTGGAAATCCTGGTAATGAGAATGTTAGGCTGATTGTGAGATTCTTTATGGAACTGTGGGTGTTTTTGCCTGTGTATTACCTACCTGCAATGGCATGAAACACCTCTTTTGTCTGCACACGCAGGTGTCCAGGAAACACTATGAAAACCCGAAGGAAATATTTCAGTCAAACAGACTTTACGAATTACCTGGCAAATTGCACTTTTAGTTAGATTTTCCGCATTGCCTACAGTATATAAAAAAGTGCCGCTTGCAAGAAACCTCAAAGCAATGCCTACTGTCTTTGTGGTTGTGAGAGCCCGACTTCACCGAGTTTGACTTCGAATATACGGAGCTAATAAATCTTTGAGGTACAATATCCCCCCTCGGCTAAAGCGGTATCTTTCGTACAGAATTTCCTCCAGGAGCAATAAAGGATCTTGCCGATCGCGCAAAACCCTCTCTATATGAAATTCTCTTCGTATAATTTGCGCACTGATATCAATTGGTCGCTCATTCATGAATGGCGAAGCCATGACTGGATGACTTCCACGCACCATCACTGATTACGTGTGTGAACTAGTCCTTGTTTATGTAGAACACTGCTCCAAGAAGGTTTGAGGATTAGGATGTGTTGCTATAACAACACTTCCAGCAAGAGTTTCGAAAAACCGACAGATCCAGGATCAGGCCAAATCGTCAACAATTACATTCAGCTAAGCGAGTAATCCATGTACGAAAAAAAACCCCCAGGGCAGTTGGAGCAATTGTTTTGCATGCCGGCATAAACGATATAAGGCACCGACAATCGGAAATCCTCAAGGCAGACTTCACAGCATTAATTAAAGACACGAAGGAGAGGACACCGTCGGTAAAGATCTTCATCTCGGGTCCATTCCCTCTCGTCAGACGATCAAACGAGTACTACAGTCGTCTGCTAGGATTAAACAACAGGCTGCAGGGCTTCTGCAAGAATCAAGACATCGGGTTCATCAACAACTGGGACCTCTTTTGGGAAATTCCGAGTTTCATCAAGCAAGATGGCCTGCATCCGAACAGTTTTGGCGCCCAGGTCCTCTCCAAAAACATATCTAAGGTAATTCGTTTATCTTGACTATCTATCTCTGCTCTTAACCCCTTCCGAAATGCTACTGCTGTACTTGGACATGATAATTGTTTAATAAAATCTTCCAAAAAAGTGCACAACATAAATACTGTAATTACCAATCTCGATGCACATAGAAAATCTAGGCAATACGGCATAAACACCAATAATTTAATTAAAATTACTACTTTAGATGAACAATGTATTAAAACTATAAAAACAGATTATAGATTAAACAAAAAATACACACAGAGTGGCGCTAATAAAAATAACTTAGTTCCTGTTCCAAATATCAATAACGCACTGTGAAAGATTGCCGGCTTTCTACTCCGGCCCTCACCCCCAGGCCGCCAGGAGGAGCTCTCCCGACAGCATGAACGTGCCCCGAATTCCAGCAGGGCATCATGGACTCTGTAGTTTATATGCACAGCCCTGCTGGATACCATGGGGGCCTCCAGGAGTCGCTGTAGGGAGGTTGTCGGACTCTTATGTGCCCTATAACCCGGAGGTGCGTCAAGATCACATGACAGGAAGAAACGACGTGCCTCCGGGGTGAAGAAGAGTTTTTTATATGACCCGGAAGTGTTCCTAGTCACGTGGACAGACAGGACGAAACACTTCCGGTTCAGGACTATAAAAGGACTATGGGAAATCCCAGATGTTGAGCTGAGCTGGGTGGAAGGGTGGCAACGCGTCTGGGAGTGTGGAGGATTGATTATTGTGTATTGTTGATTATTGAGTATTGTGGAGAGGAGGGTGCTTGGTGCACAATTATTATTATTAATAAATCATTATTTGGACTTTTACCTGGTGTCTGACGTCTAGTCTGAGGGTTCAAGGGGTCACGGAGGCCCCAATCTGTCACAGCACATAGTATTCATCTCTGCCCCTCCGAAACATTAAATATGGCTCTATTAAATATTAGAGCTTTAACTAACAAGACGTTTTTTATCAACAATCTTATTAGTGATAAAAAAATAGATTTTATTGCACTAAGTGAAACGTGGCCTAACTCAGATGGCGCAGCTGTTTTAATCAAATCTGCGCCACCGGATTACAGTTTTACTCATGTGGATCGCCAAGGAAAGAGAGGTGGCGAACTAGCAAACATTTACTCAAGCAGGTTAAAATGTAAAAATGTCATTTTTGTTAAATTCAAGTCCTTTGAGTATCTTGCCGTTGTTATCCACGGAGATTCTCACGTTCTAGTATTATCCGTGTATAGACCTCCTAAATTAAACGTGTCTTTTTTTGCGGAATTCTCTGACTTAATGTCAATCTTAATTACGAACTATGACACACTCTTAATAGTCGGAGACTTTAATTTTATATAGATAATCAATGTGACCAAAAAGTAAAAGAATTTATGAACCTCCTGGACTCTTTTGATTTGAGACAGCTCGTTAATCAGCCTACACATAAAGCAGGTCATACGTTAGACTTAGTGATTACTAAAGGACTAAAAGTTGATATAAAGCAGGTCATTGATACGGGTCTATCAGACCATTTTCTTCTACTATTTAATATTGAAATAATGATAGAAAACACTCATGAGAAGCATATTGTTAAAAAACGCTTCTTTGACTCATCAGCAGCTTTAAAAACTTACAAACATTCTAAGCAATCAGTCCGTTTATAGTGCCAACTATAATAGCGAGGATAATGTAAATAGTAAGGTGGAAAGATTTAATACTAAAGTGAGGGCTGCTGTTGACTCAGTTGCACCTGAAAAGACAGTTAAAAATTTTTCTAGCATTGTTATACCATGGAAGACCAAAAGAGTGTCTGATTTAAAGAGAACATGCCGTAGAGCTGAGCGTAAATGGAGGAAGACTAAGCTAACTATTCGCTATGAAATATTAAAAGTTAAAATAACAGAATACAATAACACAGTCCGTCTTGAGAGGCGCTGCTATTTCTCTAAGATTATAAATAACAATGCTAGTAATCCAGAGTCTTATTCTCGACGATTGATCATCTGTTAAACCAGGTAACTCAAAGGAATGCCTCCTAAGTACTCCCAGTAAAACCTGTGAGGCTATCGCTGTATTTTTCAATCAAAAAATTAATGATATTCGAAATAACATAGTATATCTCCCCAACACTAAGGATCTTCCTAAACCCCAGTATTCCGTTGTAAACAAATTAAAGTCTTTCACTAGGATAGATTTACCTGATTTACATAAAATAATTTCTCAACTGAAACCCTCCACCTGCGTCCTTGACCCAATACCAACAAATTTTTTCAAAGAAGTATCGGGCGTGCTAATTGATAATATTCTTCCCAATCCCAGACTGTCTTAAGACTGCTGTAGTTAAACCCCTACTTAAGAAAAATAACCTCGACACCTTTGCTCTTGAAAATTATAGACCCATTTCTAACCTGCCTTTCTTAAGTAAAATTCTAAAGAAGGCAGTCATTATACAGTTAAATGAGCACCTCAATAAACCTGCTATTCTTGATAAATTTCAGTTGGGTTTTAGAACAAATCACAGCACAGAAACTGCACTCGTTAAAGTAGTCAATGACTTGCGGGTAAATGCAGACAGAGGCCATTTATCTGTTCTCATCTTCTTAGATCTGAGTGCCGCATTTGACACCATTCATCATAATATTCTTAGAATTCACCTTAGTCAATGGGTGGGACACTCTGGCAGCATCTTAAATTGGTTTCAATCCTACCTGGCAGGGAGAAAATTCTTTGTTAGTTGTGGTAATTACAACTCAAAGACCCCTGATATCCTATATGGTGTTCCAAAAGGCTCTATCCTGCAGGGTCAGCTGCTCTTCTCAATCTACATGCTTCCATTAGGTCAGATTATATCTCAGGGCACAACGTGAGCTACCACAGCTATGCTGATGACACACAGCTGTATTTATCAATAGCACCTGATGACCCCGATTCTATTGATTCACTAACACAATGTCTAACCTGTATCTCAGAATGGATGAATAGTCATTTTCTCAACTTAAATAAAGAGAAAACTGAAATCTTAGTGATTGGCAATAATGGATACAATGAGGCTATTAGAAATGAACTGGAAATATTAGGATTAAAAGTCAAAACGGAGGTAAAAAACTTAGGGGTAACCGTTGACTGTAATCTGAATTTTAAATTGCATATTAATCATATCATTAGGACAGCATTTTTTCACTTAAGAAACATAGCAAAAGTTAGACCTCTTATATCATCGAAAGATGCTGAGAAATTAGTTTACATGTTTGTTTTCAATCGACTAGATTACTGTAACGCACTCCTCTCAGGACTACCCAAAAAAGACATCAATCGTTTGGAACGAGTGCAGAATGCAGCTGCTAGAATCCTTACCAGGAAAAGAAAATCTGAGCACATTTCTCCAGTTTTGATGTCACTATACTGGTTACCTGTGTCATTCAGGATTGACTTTAAAATTCTGCTTATGGTTTATAAAGCTTTAAATAATCTCGCCCCATTTTATATATCGGAATGTCCGACATCTTACATTCCAAATCGTAACCTCAGGTCTACAACTGAGTGTCTCCTTAGAATTCCAAGAGCTAAACTTAAAAGAAGTGGTGAGGCGGACGGCCTTCTGCTGTTATGCACCTAAAATCTGGAATAGCCTGCCAGTTGGAATTTACCAGGTTAATACAGTGGAGCTCTTTAATAAACTGTTGAAAACACATTATTTTAACATGACCTTCTCATAACTTCACTGTAATTTAATCTTGATGCTCTGTATATACAATTCATTATAATAACTATCCATGGTATCTCTAAAATCTGTACTAACCCCTACTCTCTCTTCTGTTTCCTTTTCCGGTGTCCTGTTGGTGGTGGCGCAAGCCACCACCATCTACTCAAAGCACCATGATGTTTCAACAATGATGGATGGATTAAAAGCCAGAAGTCTGTATGACTATCAGCATCAAGTGACTCCGTGAGAACCCTAAATACAAAGAGGACTATTTAATTTATGTTAGGTAGAACGCCCAGAGGGGACTGGGTGGTCTCGTGGCCTGGAACCCATACAGATTTTATTTTTTTCTCCAGCTTTCTGGAGTTTTTTGTTTTGTTTTTTCTGTCCACCCTGGCCATCGGACCTTACTCCTTTCTATGTTAACTAATGTTGCCTTATTTTAATTTCTTGCTTTGTTTTTTTATTTTTATTTTCTTCATTATGTAAAGCACTTTGAGCTACTCTTTGTATGAAAATGTGCTATAGAAATAAATGTTGTTGTTGTTTATAAACCATAAGCAGAATTTTAACGTCAATCCTGAATGACAAAGGTAACCAGTGTAGTGACATCAAAACTGGAGAGATGTGCTCAGATTTTCTTTTCCTGGTTAGGATTCTAGCAGCTGCATTCTGCACTCGTTGCGAACGATTTATGTCTTTTTTCGGTATTCCTGAGAGGACTGCATTACAGTAATCTAGTCGACTGAAAACAAACGCATGAACTAATTTCTCAGCATCTCAGCAAGTGAAAAAATGCTGTCCTAGTGATCTGATTAATATGCTATTTAAAATTCAGATTACAGTCAACAGTTACCCCTAAACTTTTTACCTCCGTCTTGACTTTTAATCCTAATGTATCCAGTTTATTTCTAATAGCCTCATTGTATCCATTATTGCCAATCACTAAGATTTCAGTTTTCTCTTCATTTAGCTTTAGAAAGTTACTATTCATCCATTCTAAGATACAGGTTAGACATTGTGTTAGTGAATCAAGAGATTTGGGGTCATCAGGTGCTATTGATAAATACAGCTGTGTGTCATCAGCATAGCTGTGGTAGCTCACGTTGTGCCCTGAGATAATCTGACCTAACAGAAGCATGTAGATTGAGAAGAGCAGTGGACCAAGGATAGAGCCTTGTGGAACACCATATAGAATATCGGGGTCTTTGAGTTGTAATTACCACAACTAAAAAAGAATTTTCTCCCTGCCAGGTAGGATTCAAACCAATTTAAGACACTGCCAGAGAGGCCCACCCATTGACTAAGGCGAATTCTAAGAATATTATGATCAATGGTGTCAAATGCGGCACTCAGATCTAAGAGGATGAGAACAGATAAATGGCCTCTGTCTGCATTTACCCACAAATAATTTACTACTTTAATGAGTGCAGTTTCTGTGCTGTGATTTGTTCTAAAACCCGACTGAAATTTATCAAGAATAGCAGGTTTATTGAGGTGCTCATTTAACTGTATAATGACTGCCTTCTCTAGAATTTTACTTAAGTAAGGCAGGTTAGAGATGGGTCTAAAATGTTCAAAAGCAGAGGGGTCGAGATTATTTTTCTTAAGTAGGGGTTTAACTACAGCAGTCTTAAGGCAGTCTGGGAAGACCCCCGTATGTAATGACGAATTTACTATGTCAAGAACATTATCACTAAGCACGCCCGATACTTCTTTGAAAAAATTTGTTGGTATTGGGTCAAGGGCACAGGTGGAGGGTTTCAGTTGAGAAATTATTTTATGTAAATCAGGTAAATCAGTCCTAGTGAAAGAGTTTAATTTGTTTACAACGGAGTACTGGGGTTTAGGAGGATCCTTAGTGTTGGGGAGATATACTATGTTATTTCTAATATCATTAATTTTTTGATTGAAAAATACAGCAAAAGCCTCACAGGTTTTACTGGAAGTACTTAGGAGGCATTCCTTTGAGTTACCTGGTTTAACAGATGATCAATCGTCGAGAATAAGACTCTGGGATTACTAGCATTGTTATTTATAATCTTAGAGAAATAGCAGTGCCTCTCAAGATGGACTGTGTTATTGTATTCTGTTATTTTAACTTTTAATATTTCATAGTCAATAGTTAGTTTAGTTTTCCTCCATTTACGCTCAGCTCTACGGCATGTTCTCTTTAAATCAGACACTCTTTGGGTCTTCCATGGTATAACAATGCTAGAAGATTTTTTAACTGTCTTTACAGGTGCAAATATGTCAGCATCAGCTCTCACTTTAGTATTAAATCTTTCCACCTTACTATTTACATTATCCTCGCTATTATAGTTGGCACTATAAACGGACTGATTGCTTAGAATGTAAGTTTTTAAAGCTGCTGATGAGTCAAAGAAGCGTTTTTAAACAATATGCTTCTCATGAGTGTTTTCTATCAATATTTCTATATTAAATAGTAGAAGAAAATGATCTGATAGACCAATATCAATGACCTGCTTTATATCAACTTTTAGTCCTTTAGTAATCACTAAGTCTAACGTATGACCTGCTTTATGTGTAGGCTGATTAACGAGCTGTCTCAAATCAAAAGAGTCCAGGAGGTTCATGAATTCTTTTACTTTTTGGTCACACTGATTATCTATATGAAAATTAAAGTTGCCGACTATTAAGAGTATGTCATAGTTTGTAATTAAAATTGACATTAATTCAGAGAATTCCTCAAAAAAAGACGCGTTGAATTTAGGAGGTCTATACACGGATAATACTAGAACGTGAGAATCTCCGTGGATAACAACGGCGAGATACTCAAAGGACTTGAATTTACCAAAACTGACATCTTTACATTTTAACCTGCTTGAGTTAATGTTTGCCAAGCCACCGCCTCTTTCCTTGGCGATCCGCACGAGTAAAACTGTAATCCGATGGCACAGATTTGATTAAAACAGCTGCGCCATCTGAGTTAAGCCACGTTTCACTTAGTGCAATAAAATCTATTTTTCTTTCACTAATAAGATTGTTGATAAAAAACGTCTTGTTAGTTAAAGCTCTAACATTTAATAGAGCCATATTTAATGTTTTGGAGGGGCAGAGATGAATACTATGTGCGTTATTGATATTTGGAACAGAAACTGTTATTTTTATTAGCGCCGCTCTGTGTGTATTTTTTGTTTAATCTATTGTCTGTTTTTATAGTTTTAATACATTGTTCATCTAAAGTAGTAATTTTAATTAAATTATCGGTGTTTATGCCGTATTGCCTAGATTTTCTACGTGCATTGAGATTGGTTATTAGAGTATTTATGTTGTGCACTTTTACGGAAGATTTTATCAAACAATTATCATGACCTATTGTTGAATCTAACTGTTTAAAAAATGATTTATTGATATATATTGGAATGTTTTGAAATAAAAAAAGTTTAGGAAGGATATTCATCTTAACAATGTTAATTCTTCCAGATAGAGTGAGATGAAGGGTTGACCATCTATGCAAGTCTTGCTTAATTTTTTCCATACAGACGGCAAAATTTTGTTGATAAAGAGCTTTATGTTTACTTGTGATATTTACCCCTAGGTATTTAAACTGATCTGCTATGGTAAAAGGTAGGGTGTCTAATCTAATATTATATGCTTGTGAATTCACTGGAAAGAGTATACTTTTATTCAGAATAATTTTAAGACCAGATATATTTTGAAATTTTGTTAGTGCTGTTAAAACTGCAGGCACAGTGTTTTCTGAGTCTGATATATATAAGACCATATCATCTACATATAGAGAGATTTTCTGTTCCAGTCCTTCTCTGACAATCCCCTTTATCTGATAAGAATTTCGGCATTGAACTGCCAGTGGTTCAATGGCGATTGCAGACAGCAGTGGTGACAAGGGACATCCTTGTCTGCTGCCACGTTCTAGCTTAAAGTAGTCTGAACAAATGTTATTAATACAAACTGAAGCTTCTGGATTGGTATACAGTAGTTTGATCCATACACAAATATTCAGGCCAAACCCAAATTTCTCCAATGCAGTGAAAAGGTAGTTCCATTCAATCATATCAAATGCTTTTTCTGTGTCTAATGATAGTAATATCTCTGGGGTGTTTGATTTTGCTGGTGAATATATAACATTAAATCGTTTTTTAAACAGTTAGATTCAATAATAACCTCATTCATTTGGAACTCAAAACACCCACGTATCCAAAGACCGACCCTACAAAGACCACAGGCAGAAGGTGGCATGGCTCTTCCTAATTTTCAGTTTTATTACTGGGCAGCAAACATACAAGCCATAAAAACCTGGACACAAATAAATGAACATACACAGGCCTGGTCAGCAACAGAAGTAAAATCCTGTAGTACTTCATTATATTCCCTGCTCTGCTCTCCAATAAATGAAAGTTATCGCAAATACACTAATAACCCAGTTGTGCTTTACTCACTCAGAATATGGAACCAAATTAGAAAGCATTTTAAGATGGAAATTCTTTTATCAGTGGCACCTCTGCAAGAGAACCACCTCTTTCAACCTTCGCAAACATATCCAGTTTTTAATACCTGGAAAAGTTTTGGGATTAAAATGCTCAGAGATCTTTATATAGACAACATATTTACATCTTTTGAACAATTACGTTCAAAATTCAACCTCCCAGCTACACATTTCTTTTACTATCTTCAAATTAGAAATTTTGTTAAACAGAAATTGCCCGATTTCCCCCACCTTGCACCCTCCACAATGCTGGAAAAAATACTGCTCAATTTCGAGGAAATAAACACTATTTCCGCAATATATAAAATCTTGTTAGAGTCCCTACCTTTCAAAGATCCAAGAGGACATTGGGAAGAAGATCTCTTAATCAATATATCAGAAAAGGAGTGGAAGGTAGCAAAGCAGAGAATTAACTCGAGCTCCATATGCGCAAAGCATAGAATTATTCAACTAAAAATTATATATTGAGCTCATCTGTCTCGCTTAAAACTGTCCAAAATGTTTCCAGGCCAGGATCCAACCTGCGAACGCTGCAACCAAGCTCCTGCCTCACTGGGTCACATGTTCTGGGCCTGCACCAAACTAACATCATTTTGGACAAAATTTTTAAGTGCCTCTCAGACAGCCTTGGGGTCACAATCCCTCCTAACCCACTAACAGCTGTGTTCGGTGTTCTTCCAGATGGACTTGAATTGGAGAAGGACAAGCAAACGGTGATTGCATTCACTACACTTTTGGCACTCAGACTTATTCTGTTAAATTGGAAGAATCCTAACTCTCCTCTGATAAGTCAGTGGGAAACCGATGTTTTATATTATTTGAAATTGGAAAAAATCTAATTCTCAGTTAGAGGATCTGTACAAAATTTTTTCAAAACCTGGCAGGATCTAATCAATAATATTTTAGAATAAGAGAAATAACTATTACCACATTTAATTCCCTTCTCCATCTCTTATTTACCTATATATTTATTTCTTCCTTTCTTTTATTTATTGTTGCCTTATTAAAAAGCCCTAAGCAATTCTCCTTTGGCTTAGCTCTCCTTCTCAGGGGTGGGGTTTGATTTGTCTTCAATTTTGTTGGGTTATAAATTGATCTATTTGTATGGAATGATTGCAATAAAAATTAATAAATAAAAAAAAAACAAAAAAAAAACAATTATCATGACCTAGCACAGCAATAGCATTTTGGAAGGGGTTAAGAGTAGAGATAGATAGTCAAGATAAACGAATTACCTTAGATATGTTTTCGGAGAGAACCCGGGTGCCAAAACTGTTCGGATGCAGGCCATCTCTCTTGAAGAAACGCGGCCTTTCCCAAAAGAGGTCCCAGTTGTTGATGAATCCGATGTCTTGATTCTTGCAGAAGCCCTGCAGCCAGTTGTTTAATCCTAGCAGACGACTGTAGTAATCGTTTAATCATCTGACAAGAGGTAGTGGACCCGAAATGAAGATCTTTACCGATGGGGTCCTCTCCTTCGTGTCTTTAATTAGTGCTGCGAAGTCAGCCTTGAGGATTTCCGACTGTCGGTGCCTTATATCGTTCACGCCGGCATGCAAAACAATCACTCCAACTGCCCTCTTCTTGTGCTTCTTGTAGATTGCTGGCGCACATCTCATCACTTCATCCAAAAAAGGGAGGATAGAAAGGAACATTTGGCAGAGCAAGAGACAACGTGAAATGAACAGGGAGATTGGCTTGGATCATCAAACTAACTCTGAGTGGACCGAAAGATCACAAATTTCAAAAATGGTAGCGAGCAAAATTTAATGGAACAACTCAAATATGTAAAGTGTGACATATCTCCTAGCACAGAGAAGTTCATTCACTCAAAGTCAGAATAGAAACAAGGACACTGGTCAAGGAAGTCAAACAGACTTTATTAAGCAATTCAGATTTATTCTGCACAAAGTATCACAGAGCACAGCATCTCAATTTAAGAATAAAATGGAAATCAACACAACAAAGCGCGGCAATGCAAAATCATTTGTGAGATGGGCCCCTAGAACAAATCTGCAAAAGTATAAATATAAACTGAACAATAAAATAAAAACAAGTGAAGATCAAAATAAAGATAATTAAAATTACAGAGTTCAGCACCTGCGACGTAAGCAAAAAAAAAAAGAAAACCATCAATATGAATAGAATTAAAAATATCAACTCAACAGACAGAGTGGAATGAGAAACGTCACTCTTAAAAAGTCAAACCATCAGCAGTTGGCTTAAGAGAGTCCATAAGTGATAAAACTTGTGTTAAGACTCGGACATTAATAACACAGAATAGACGTCATGTCATGTGGTAGTAAATGCTCGTCACGATGGCAGCTCTGACTGTGATAAATGCTCAGTGATGTTCAGTTTCTGCTCCCTTCCAGATGTTCTCCATTTCTGTATGTTTGTCATAACGAATGGCTTCAGATCTTTAGACTAAATGTAATATTCGATGACAAGAATCAGAGTAAACGTATCACACCATTTATAAGTTGCTGCCTGCCTAAGATATTGAAGTAATAAAGTAACCCCACAGCTGTATCGCCATGTGTTAGAGAATTGTCTCTTTAGTGAGTCACACAAACAGCTGAGCAAAGATCATTGATAACATGACGCAGCCAGCCTTACTGAATCTAAACCTCACCATATGTTGTCACTTGCTGTGACAGTGAAGTTGTCACCCTAAGGTTTCTAGAAGATCACCGAGTCTTGAGATCTCAGATGAAATGAAGAAAAACGCAAGTGAAATCAGGAAATCGTCAGCCATTGCTAAGATCTGTGACTCCACGGCACCACAGTGACAGCCATCATCTCAAAAACATTCAGAAAAGAGCAACATCTTCATAGGAAAAGCTGACCTGCCAATAGGGGGCAGCAATGCCTGAGTCAAGAAGTCTCAGAGGATTCCAGAAGAAACATCCAAAGAGTTTCAGAGCCTCGTCAAATTGCTAACTTGTACTAACAGAAGTGCTGACATGAACAGTTTATGCTCATGAAAGTCTGATCTCAAATTACTAGGGGGCTCCGCCCCCTGCTCGTTTCGCTCGCCAACCCCTGGTGTTGGGAATGACAAAGAGCGTGATGTATGAATGAGATATAGAATAGTGTGACGGTGTAGATGATGCAGATAGAAAGCAAACAATAAAGTGTGTGGCACAGTGTAAAGGTTTATTGGAAAATGTCTTTGCACACGCCGTTTAAGTGTAAAAGGTAATTCCAGCTCAGAACTTGTAAGGTCATTTAAGATGGTTATTGTTGTGATCAGAGTCAAGTTTGTCAGAGCTTAGAAAGAGTTGTGTCTTTCCAGGAAGTAATGGAATGACTTGGGTATTTATGTTTTCCACATTAATATTTTTTGGACATAATATAGTGCGTTGTGTTAAAAGGGGCATTTGGTCTAATGAGATTGCTGTTCCAAATCTCTCTGTAACTAAGTCGTCGCAGATAAAGGCTTGAGGAATTGTAATAATATGTGGCTGAAGTCCATCTGTATTGGTGAGTGTACCATCTCTCAGTTGTAATAAGCAATTGTTATGATCTGGTTCTGGACATCGCATGTTTTTTACTAACTGTATCTTTTGAAAGCAATGCCAATTGTCTGCGTATTTTAAGGTGCACTGAACAATAGCTGAGTGCATGGCATCTGGAAGAATAGCTAATCACTGTCTAAAATCTCCTCCTCATAAAAGTACCTTTCCTCCAAATCGAATATTATTATTCATAAACGTTTGTAGAAGTTTATGAATGGTGTTGAGTAAGTGACTTCATGCCATTGTACATTCATCAATAAACAACATTTTTTCAAGACGGATGTCACGTGCAGTGCCACTGTTAATGTTCATAGTGGATACCGATTTGTAGGATCTAATGCAGTTGATAAAGATTTCACTTTCAGGTACATCGTCAGTTAGAAGCTCCTGTAGATATTCAGGATATGAATGTAAAGAAGGCAGTCTAATTTGACCCTTTTGACAACAGCGTGTAAATGTATTACTTGTATTGCCAGTTGTTTCTTCAGGGAAGTGAACTGAATGACAATGATTGCAAATGACATTCATTAATCCGAATGAATTTTCCTGGTGTATGTTTTGCTTGTGCCGTTTGAGAGGCGCGTTGTTGCATGTGTAGTATTTGGGACGTGTTGTTTTGGAGCTGTAATCCATTTGCCTGTGCTGTGTGAGAAGCCCGTTGTAGCCTTCGCTGCCATTAACATGTTTTGCTTGTGGTGTTTGAGTGCCGCGTTGTTGCATGTCCATTATTTGTGACGCGCTATTTTTGATTTTTAATTGATTCGCCTCCGCTTTGCGCAAAGTCCGTTTCACTCTATGTCGTGCATTATTTGTATCGTGCCTTGTCCGTTTTTGTATGTCGGTCAGTTGAGCTTTCTGCTTTTGGAGTCCTGCTTGCTTGTTTTCTGGCCGGTCATATGCGCGTTGCTTTGCTCCCTTTTTTGTATGTCTGAGACGCGAGCTCTTTCTTTTGAAATCGTGCTTGTTTCGATGCAGCACTTTGAGACGCGCGCTGTATGCGTCTACGTTCATTGTGTCTGTTCATTTGGGCACGTCTCTGTAACGGGGTTACTTGAGCTTTGCGTTTTTTGATCCGAGACATTTTTTCTCACGTATTTTCCGAAGCGCGTTGTATGCGCCGCCGTGTATTCTTTTTGTTTCATTCGTGTTCGTGTGTTTGGTCCCGTTATCCGATCCGAATCGTTTTGTACCCGTGACTGTGTATGCATGACTTGTTTGTTCCTCAGCGTGCGAAATATGTATAAGTATTAAGGAGGATCGCACTCACTGTTAATATGGAGCCTTTTCTCCAGTTGAACGGTTAATAGTGCTTTATTTTAATGAGATCCACCTATGCTGCCTAGTGTGAAGGTTTTGAGATGACGTATGTTTAATATGGACGTTTCCTTTAGATATGTGGCTTTGGGTGTCACTTCTTATTTATTTGGGGGGGGGGGATTGTTGTTGAGCGAGCGTCTTCTTTCTTTTTGTGTTCCTGTGTCTTGTTTGAATCCCCCTCTTTGTGTGTGTCCCGTCCCTTGCTTGTAGGGTCTGTGGGGCGGTTTTGTGTTCTTTTTTTTGTCTTCCATGGGCTTGTTGAATCCCTCTCTTGGTGTGTGTCCCGTCCCGTCCCATCCCGTGCCTGTAGGGTGGGGGGGGGGGGGGGGGGTGTGGTCGTGCCTTGCTGTTGTGCGCTCGTCTGTTCTTTTTTTTTGGTGTGTTTAGTTTCGTGTGCAATGTGTTTCGTGCTTTGCCCGCGTTTGACTACTTTTTTATGTGCCTTTTCCTTTTTTCGGTGCTTGTTGCGACTCATTTCTGTGACTCCTTTTTGTATGTGCTCACTCCTTTTTTCTGTGGTCTTGTCCGCCTCTCGCGGCCCCTCATCTGCCTTTGTCGCCCTCTTTTGTCCGCCTTTCTCCGACTCTCGCGGACTGTTTTTGCACCTGCGCCTCTTGCGGACCCTCATCCGCCTGTCTCGCCCTCTTTTGTCCGCCTTTCTCGGCTCCTCAGCCGACTCTCGCGGACTCTTTTTGCGCCTGCGCAGTACGTCTTTTTGCAGCTACGGCCCATTGCCGGATGTGCCTGCGTCCATCATCCGGTTTAGCATTCTCGGTTAGTAATATAGATAAATCACAGAGTGTTTAGTTCTCATTACTGCTGATAAAGTTGCACCAGCCAAGCACTGAGACTCTGATCTGCAATGACACCTTCACATCGGTCACTGAGGTGTTGGATTAATAACTTTGTTCACTGAATAAAGAAAGCAGTGATTTAAAAACTGCATTGTGTCTTTCCTCAGGTCTCCTTTTTCTAATATTTCATTTCTCTAAAGGTCAGAGGCCATGCATTGTGTAAAATATGTAAAAACAGAAAATACCAGGAAGGGGGTAAATACTTTATCACATCACTCAAGACAGACACAGGTTGGTGACGTATCTTCATTTTACTAAATACTGAAAGGACTTGAATGTGTTGCTTGTTACACAAATATAAAATTGTTTTATAGAAATCAGAACTGTGCATTTCCTCTCATATGTAAATGAAGCTTTATCATTTCATCAGTTATCTCTAACCAGCATGTGCAGTTCAGGGTCCGGGGGTCTATTTAGTCAGAACTGAGAAGAAGTCACAGACCAACACTGAGATTACAATAAGATGTCAGCTTTCATGTCCTCCCAGTCCTGTATGTAGAGTATGTTGTCACTCACTACCTCTGTCACCTACATGACAAAGTGAGGTGACCGTCTGGACTCGGCTCAGACTAGCAGCTCTATGATTTACTGATGAAGTGATCCTTACGATTCCTGAAGACAGCGGCTCTGGCAGGTGACTGGAACTCTTGATAGCAGTTTAAATACGAAGAGGAAACGCAGCAGACTCACAGATCCAGTGAAAACGATCTTCACAGCTGTAGTTAAACACCGCGTTCTTCTGCATGTTTATCAGCAAACACTTTTGTTTGTAGTCATCGCTGGCTCTGAAACACAAGAGGAGCTGTGAGGCCTTCTCCTGACCTGACTGACCTCGTAGCCTCACACACATCACCTGACTTCAGACATTAAACAGATGAAGGCCACCAGGCTGTGCAGCACAGAGGATTGTAAGTCAGCAGTGTGGCTAATAAACTGAAATTCAATCCTCACTGGACACGGGCAGGCTGGGCCTGACTTAGCCATGGTGGGTGAATTAAACTAAATTATAAAGGACACTCATAATAGAAACCATACTGGACGATGACCCCCCACACACACCCCACCCTGAGTCAGGGTCGTCATTGTTGAAGATTGTATCTCAGCTGACAAATTCTTCATTCGTATATTCTGATTCAAATGACACAACTCTACTTTTAAAGATATATATAAGGTACTGTATATTAGCACAAAGGTCTCTGAACATTAGCAGACACACTTTTGATGGTTTCTTAGATATCCCACTACATAAAATTAGTAATGCTGGGTTCAAAAACCACTTGATCTTTGTAAAATGAATGAATACGTGAAAGCCCTCATTGTGATTTGTGTAACTTGACCGTTTTTTCCGTGTTGATTGACGTGACTTTGAGGCTGACGTCTAGAAATGCTGCCATTGCTTCCTGCTTTCTGCCTGAATACACTTCTGCTAATCTGCAGTAGCCGTCCTCAGACACACGACTGACTAGTTCACTTTATCAGGCCTCCGATGATTCTGAAGACTTGGCCTTTTCTATTCTACTAAAGCCTCGTGGTCTCGTTAGTCTTTATTACAGAGTGGCTTCTGCTCTTCTCTGAGTGGCCATCAGTGCTGCGGTGTCTCTTGTGACCCTTAACCATGCTGATGACCTCATTTAAGAGCTCATTAGACACTACGGCTCAACATCTGACCTAAACTAATACATACAAATACCATTTAACAATTTAACATTTACTGACAATTCAGTTTATAAATGAAGACATCTGAACACATCACCTAAAAGAACCAGTGGTCCCTCCATTGTCTAAATCCACTTCATCCTGAACAGGCGCCCAAGGCAGGAACAATCCCTGAACAGGGAGCCAGTCCATCGCAGGCAGAGAGACACACACTGCAGGGCCAATTTAGCATCGCCAATCCACTGAATGTGTGTGTTTGTGGAGCACCAGGAGGAAACCACGCAGACATGGAGAGAACATGTGAACTCAAACACAGGGAGGACCGGGGTACCCTTGTCATCTTACAGCGGCGTGGCAATGCTACCAGTGTGCCACCCAAAAGAAAGAGCCAAACCTGCGTAACTATATCTATGAGGAAATCAGAGTGAAGCCGTCTGTTACTAGCAGATGAAACACCATCACTACACGTGACAGACACATGCTGATGACAGCCCACCTGTGTCTGTTATCGTTCATCTGCTGTCACATTTCATGTGTTGTGTTGGACTCCTCGTCTCTTCTTGGTATTGAACTGTTCTCACTGCTCTATGGGATACGTGAATTGTGAAGAGTGCACATGATAATAACATGAACTAAAACTTGACAAGTCATCATATTGTACTTACACCATTAATAAGACATGAAGATGAATGTGGGGCAGCGTGATGAAGGTCTGCCCAAGAATATGGTACTCGGCTCATTTCAGAGTTTGACTGCCCTGTGCCAGCCTGGCTTTTGGGCAGATTTTGGGCTCTTTGCTGTCTGGATGGTGTGCAGCTCCCTCAGTTGGATACTGCAGGCAGAAATAGAGTTGTATGGATGAATGGACTCTTTATGACCAACAATATCCCATAATCTGCCTCTTATATGTCAGCTATAACACCCGCAGTAATCCACTTTGTGTCCATTCATACTCCTACCTCAGCCGCTTCGGCTCATCACTGTCCCTGTGGCACCCTGTGGCCTCGTGGCACCTCAGCCGGGTGTTTAAGTTCAGAAATGACATTCTCACTTATTTACTTGTAGTTTGGTTTACTGCACTGCAGAGCGTTTGTCATTTGTAACATATTTCATTATTGTCTTCAGAGCTCTGAGAAAAGACATTCATGACTACATGTGTGAGGCCAGCAGTACTGGCAGGATTAGGGAAAGGAGTCGCTAAACGTGAAGTCAGCAGTCACCGGCCATATTTATGTGATATTTATACAAAAATGGTGTGTGATTCAATAATGTCAAAAAGGCACAAATTATTGTGATGTCCGTTCATCTGTTTTATGTTATCAAATAAGACAGCAGACAGTGTGTTTGTCACCTCTAATGACAGTAAAGTGTCATCTGTAGGTGACCCCCTTTCTGCTCCTGCCTAATACGGTTTTGGAGCTCATTCAGTCAAAGTGAGACGTCTCGACTGAAAGGAGTCTTCTTACCTCTTGGATTTCACAGGTCCGGCGTCCATCCTGGTAGATTTGTTTTCTTTACTGATGTCATATCCGCCAATCCAATAATATCTCCCTGTATCTTCAATGATAAGAGCTTTCATTTTAATAAAGTCCTGATAAGAAAACATGAAATAAAGAAGTTGATGTACAGTTGAACTTGCATATGTGTTTATTGTATTGAATTGTCTTCTCTTAGTCACAATCAATAAAACACATTTGACCTCCTTCTTTAATTTAATATAAAGTGGCCTGAGTCTCACTTATAAATGTAACAATCAGACAAAACTCTCAGTGTGTCACCTGCTTTTATAATAAACTGAGCTATTGTGTCACTTCTTGTGTCACATGAGCAGATGGCAGTGATGCCCAACACTAATAATGTGTCAGTGTGCTAACAGAGATACTGGATACTAAATACGACATCCCTGGGGGAAATCTCACAAAAACCCCAGCGCCTCAATGGAAATCAACCAATGACAGAATCTGCAGACATTTATACTGATTTGGGTCTTAACAGGGGCCTATCACCTCAGAAGGGCAGTTCAGTGGCATTCTGGGTTTTATTTGGAGCGATGCAATGGCCACCTGGTGATTTACATGAAATATTAATGAGCAAAATTTAAATTGCTTTATCTACTAATTGACTAATTCATCACCTGTGACCCTTTTGTTCATTACGTATCTCCCAGACGTTGAACCAAAAACCAGAAATGCATGTAAACGTAATGTAGAAATGGCAACTCTAAGAGCTCCTGCAACCATGAAAGAAGAAACAGCAATCTAGGATTCTTAGCATGTCTGATGGCATCAGTTGTAGCGAATGAAGACGCAGAGAGTCCTCTGAGAGAATCTTTACTTTCTCACACAGTCAACACTAAACAAAGGGTCACTGAGACTTTGATTAAAATGGCAGTCACTCTGAGCCTTTGAAATGTGTTGACAGACTCTTCAGATCTATTGGAGGAATCTGCTAAAGAAAGACATTCCTGCTGTAATAACATACTGAGCTGACTTAACTTCAGATTTGATCTTCTGGGATTGTTCTTGAGATGCACTTTCAAAGAGTTTTGTTTTTAATGCTCTTGTCCTGACAGTTTAACTTACAGTATACAATTTGAAGACAGTCTTTTTAAATCCACCTGTAATAATGACATACCAGCACGTCAGAACTTTCTATTTTCACTAGTCGTCCACCGCTTGTCTTGCACCAATCACGGCTCTCATTCCAGGTCAGATTATTAGTAGAAATTAAGTAACATTTGGAACTGAAGGGGACCCAACCCACTTTACAAACAGGGCAAGTGTTATCTGTGGAAAACGAAACAAAAGAGCAAATGAAAAACAAGGGATTAGATGAGCAAGGAGCTCACAGTCTACTAACCCTGCAGCAGAGCACTCACCGTGAGACGTGTTTGTAGCATTGCAGTAGAATTCCTTCAGATCACTGAACTCCTTGGTCAGTTCATCAAGTTTCTCATTCAGAGTTTCATACTGAGACTTCAGGATATCTTGGCTTTCTTGTAGTTCAGTGTTGTTACTGGTCAGGATGTAATTTGCATTTCTTAACTCCTCCAGCTCTTGCTCCTTGTGATTTAATTTTATGAAATCTGAGGAAAACAAATCATATCATACAATCAGTAATATAAAATAACTAGTCATTTAGCCCGTTACAATAACGGGCGCTAGAACAGTAGTGCATAAACATTAGTAGGAACAGTCTATATTAAAAGGCAAGGGACTTTGACCTCATTCTTTTTGTTGGTTGTATTTTTCTTTCTTTCTGCCTTTCTTTTGTTGATGTTTACTTGCTGAGCTGATCGTTCTTCGTGGGCTGCCGCCGTGTATTGTGTGTCTTTAATTTTCTGAGACAGTAATACTGTCTTGTACGGCTCTATTCAATAAGGGCGCGCACAAAAAGGCGAGCTTCAAAAGGGCGACCTCAATTGAGCGTGGCGAATAAAGGCGTTCGTAGATAATTTAGTTCAAATGGCTCTGGAATATGTGAATAGTAACAAAGGTGCAGATCTTTATTTACGCGCGCCTTTATTTGCTGCGCCCTTTTGAGGCTCACCTTATTGTGCGCGCCCTTATTGAAGGATACCGTCTTGTACGTCCGCTGGCTTGTACGTCCGTAATATACCTTTAATTTTCTCTGGTGGTAATACAGGCGTGCGCTTCAGTAATATGCCTTTAATCTCCTCTGACAGTAATACTGGCTTGTATGTGGCTGTAATATGCGTCACTGTATTGTGTACCTTTAATTTCCTCTCGCAGTAATACTGGTTTGTATTTCCATAAAACGCCTCTCTAACTTTCTCTGACAGTAATATCGCACATCGCACCGTGCCCCGCGCATGTGCACTTCACCAGAAGACACCCACACACGGACACCTGGACGCACACAGGGATTTTATATATATATAGATATATGTTTTAGACTTGAGTTAAGAGTTCTCTCAGTTCTGCAGTGATAAAGAATCCCCTGCCTTGTGTTCTGCTCATTTTACCCCATCACAGTTTGTAATAACAGATGAAGATTGTGCCTGACTACTTCTCAGTGTGTAACAGCAGCTCTGTTTTTCATCTTTTTTATTTTAATCAACGTAAAGGGGATATGAACAAGCTGAGATAGACTATAATCTTTATTTGTTATTTGTGTCAAATCTCAACATCCGGGACCCTCACCTGACCTCAAACAGTCCACATGACCCCCTAGTAGGTCGTAACCCAGAATGGCACAGTGTGTCACGCATGTGTGTCCTTAGGTCACCTTCTGGTCTCATCTGAGGTAAGCCTATCATTTTCATTTTTTTTAATTTAAAGTTAACAGGGTGACCCAGTTATTCAGAGTCTTGTCCTTCCGCAGTCCGCCGACAAGTGGCATAGTCAGGAAGATTTTTTGCCTTAGGATATCAGAAATCTGCCAGCCTGGCAGAATTAGTCCAACAGCTGGCAAACCAGTTAAACCAGTTACAAATTCACCACAGGCAGACCTGTCAGAAACCAAAGCACGACTTGAGGCAGCGGATGCCCAACATCTTGGACGAGGACAGGGACCGGCCCGACGCAGCGGATGCCCAACATCTTGGACGAGGACAGGGACCGGCCCAACTAAAGTCCTCATGTGTCCACTGGATAAAGTTGAGTTGTACCTGCTGATTTCTGAGCACACTACTGCCTGACACCGCTGGCCACCATGAATGGGCACATCTACTCAATGCCTTCCTAAAAGGGGAAGAGCAAGAGGTATTTTATGAATTGGAGGAAAACGATGGGCATGACAGCACAAGGTTAACAAATGCTACAGTTTTAGCCTTTGGCTTCACAGTGGTAGTCTCTGGAGTGTGGTCTTTAAATAGGATCAGAGCTCCACAAGGCAGTGCACTTATCACATGAAGGAGACACCACCTCTTGGGAGTGTCTCGTTTTTACAGTTCAAGGACTCCAAGGGGCATGGCCAGTTAACCTCAGTGGGCATCCTCTCTGACTTCTGGGTGATAAGAGTGATGCAAGTGTTAGCAATCACGCCCCCTGGTGTCCCAGAGTGTTAGTGCTTACCTCAGATGAGCTCAGAAGGTGACCCTCAAACACACATGTGTTAAACCAGCAGTTCATGTTAAGTGCCTCGCAGGGGCCAAGATTTCTGGCATAGAGGCCGCATTGGACTGTGTCGCCAACGATGAAGTATCTACCTTATTGCTGCATGTCGGCACTAATGATATTTATTCACAGCAATCTGAGGTATTAAAGAGAAACTTCATCTCTCTTTGCATCAAAGCTAAAATAAAATGTCAGAATTTAGTTGTATCTGGCCCCTTACCAAGATTATACAGAGGGGATGTGATTTATAGCAGATTGCATTCCCTTCACTGCTGGCTAGAAACCTGGTGTGCAAACAAAAGCATAGCGTTTGTGAACAATTGGGATGATTTTTGGGAAAGGCCTGGATTTTTCAGAAGAGATGGTCTTCATCCTAACTGGAGGGGATCTTATGTATTATCCCAAAATATGGCAGCAAAACCGCCTGGTTGACTGATTAGAGCACCATCCAGGCCGCAGTCATGTGATCTTAAATCACAGGCTGTTGTTTATCCCACCTGTTACTTTCCTGAAGCTGTTACCCATAATCCTTGTCTTGGGGCATCCAGTAAATTTAGTCTTGATACAAACCTTAAATTAATTGATAACCAAAAAATAAGGTGTATAATTAGACCAAGGGATAAAACCAGACCCTCCACCAGGGGCATCTGTAATAGAAATTTACTTCAAATTAAAACAAAAAGTATATCACCAATTCCGAAAAAAGCATACAGTTTTAAATGCTGCTTATTGAACATTCGCTCTCTTGGCACTAAAGCTGTTTTGGTAAATGATATTATATTAAGTACAAAATCTGATCTGTGTCTTCTCACTGAAACCTGGCTTAGTAAATGTGACACTGTCCCCCTAGCTGAGGCGTCACCAGATGGATACTCGTTCCTTCATAAATCTAGAGATTCAGGTCGAGGAGGAGGCCTTGGAATAATTCATTGTAACAAAATGCAAATCACTTCTAAAAATGTAGGCAACTTTACATCCTTTGAAGCATTCATTTTAAATATTAAAACAGATTCCAACACAATTATAGTGCTAGTCTACAGACCACCAGGGCCGTATTCATTGTTCATGACTGAATTTAGTAACCTTTTATCTGACTTGGCTATAAATTATGATCACGTAGTACTTGATGGGAGATTTTAATGTACACATTGATGTGGAAACTGACACTTTTAGCAAATGTTTTACTTATTTGTTAAATTCAGTAGGATTTTGTCAGAATGTCAAAGGTCCAACTCATAATCATAACCACACATTAGATTTAATTATAACTTACAAAGTTGAAATTCAAAATTTAAATATTACTCCATTAAATGAAGTTATTTCCGATCACTACTTAATTACATTTGTTTTAGTCCTGCCCTTGCCAACACACTCCCAGATTAAAACAAAGACAGTGCGACATCTAGATTGTAATTCTGCTTCAAAATTTATAGATACTTTGAGTAAGTCGAGTGTAATTGTGGAAAACCATTTAGATCAGTTAACATCAAATGTAAACACGGAAAACAATTTAGATGAGCTAACATCACATTATAACATGACCTTGAGAGATGCTCTGGACACAGTGGCTCCACTTAAAGCAAAAGTGACCAAAGCACATAGAAACTTTCCCTGGTTTAATGAAAACACGCGAGCTCTTAAATTAGAGTGTCGAAAACTGGAATGCAGATGGAGAACAACAAAGCTACAGGTCTTTCAAATTGTATGGACAGAGAGTGTTAAAAAATATAAAAAAAGCCCTCTTTAAAGCTCGCTCAGAATACAATTCTACAATAATAGATAGCAATAATAAAAATCCTCGGGCACTGTTTAGAACAGTGGCTAAATTAACAAATGGAAATTCAGATCAACAGTGCAAAATACCAACAGACATTAGCAGTACAGACTTTATGAACTTCTTCAATGAGAAAATTAAAAATATAAGATCCCAGATCTCTGCATCACAGTACAAACCACATACTAGCTTAGCAGACCCTGTCTCACGTTGCACTCAGCACTTTAGTAATTTTAATCCTGTAACTGAGCAGGAAGTCTTAACTTTAATTTCAAAAATGAAGCCCACTACTTGTTCCCTGATCCAGTGCCAACAAAACTAGTAAAAAGTGCAATGGATGTTCTTGCAGCGCCTATTCTAAATAGTATCAGTAGTTCATTATTGCCTTGCACAGTACCTGATACACTAAAAGTGTCAGTCATTAAACCATTACTTAAAAAGTCAGACCTAGACCCACACATACTAAATAATTATAGGCCTATTTCAAATCTACCGTTTCTCTCTAAAATACTAGAAAAAGTAGTTGCCAGTCAGCTTCAGACACACCTTACGCATTACAATTTATTTGAGAAATTCCAGTCTGGTTTTCTCACTGGTCATAGTACAGAAACGGCACTAACACGGGTTGTAAATGACATTCTGATATCCTCTGATGAAGGACACTCCACTGTAGTTATGTTGTTGGACTTAAGTGCAGCGTTTGACACCATCGACCATTCTATTTTACTGCACAGGCAAGAAAATGATGTTGGGCTTACAGGCACCGTGCTCGCTTGGTTTAGTTCTTATTTATCAAATCGATTCCAATATGTACAGAAATGTGCTGACAGTACTCCATCATTATACACAGAAGTTCAATATGGTGTCCCTCAGGGCTCAGTACTGGGACCTTTACTGTTTTCACTGTACATGCTTCCACTGGGATCTCTCATTAGGAAACATCATGTTAATTTTCACTCGTATGCAGATGACACCCAGTTATACCTTTCATTTAAATCAAATAAAGTTTCTCCGATGTTGTCTTTAATTAGTTGTGTTAGCGAATTAAAGGAGTGGATGAATGAGAACTACTTGTCTTTAAATACAGATAAAACAGAGATGTTAATTGTTGGAGGGAATGATGCTGATCACAACAATATTTTGTCATCATTTAACTCGGTTTGATTCTCCATTAATTTCACTGAATCAGCCCGCAATCTAGGAGTTATCTTTGACTCTAGCAGGTCATTTAAAGCACATATTACAAAGTTGTCCAAATCAGGTTTCTTCCATCTTAAAAATGTTAGGAAATGAGGGCACTTTCTAAATAAACAGGATTCTGAGAAATTAATTTATGCATTTATCTCTAGTAGGATTGACTACTGCTTCCCGGTTCCTTCCTGTGTGGATAGCGCTTTGAGCACTGAAAAAAGCACTATATAAATGTAATGAATTATTATTATTACTGTAATGCGGTGTTCACTGGATGTTCAAACTGTTCTTTATACAGCCTCCAGTTAATCCAAAATGTTGCTGCAAGAATTATTACAAGAACAAGAAAATACGAACACATAACTCCAGTTCTTAAATCCTTACACTGGCTCCCAGTGAAGTTTAGGGCAGATTTCAAAATCCTTCTTTTAACATATAAAGCATTAAATGGTCGAGGTCCGGCTTACTATCTATCTATCTATCTATCTTACTTGTCTGAACTTATCATGACTTACAAACCTGAGCGCACATTAAGATCTCAAGATGCTGGTCTGCTTATGATTCCAAGGATTAATAAAATAACAGTGGGAGGTCGAGCTTTTAGTTACAGTGCCCCTGAACTGTGGAATGGTCTGCCTGCTACTATAAGAGATGCCCCTTCGGTCTCAGCTTTTAAATCCCGGCTGAAGACTCACTATTTCAGTTTAGCATATCCTGACTAGAGCTGCTGATTAACTGTACAGACTGCATCTCTGTTGTTAGTCATTAGCACTTAAACATAAGTAACATGATAGTTAGAATTGGATACTAATCCTCACCTATTCTGTTTTTCTTCAAATGTGGCACTTAGTGCCACAGCCCACCTGCCAAGTTGTTTTGCCTGCCTGAGATAAAGTCATCCCTGATGGAGGATCGCAAGAATCGTGGTAAAGAGGGGTCCTTTCATCGGATTGGCTGGCCCAACACTGACTCAGCTGTGGAATGGCCAAATGGGGGAGGCAGCTTGATGGATGAGGTCTCCAGGACTAAACAAATCCAAATCATATTATGGGATATATCATCTACTGTTAAATTCTGCTCCATACTCCTAAACTTTTTATTTTTATACTGTATTGAGGATTTGTTCTGTTCATTTTATTGTATTGTGTTGTATTGACCCCCTTCTTCTGACACGCACTGCACACCCAACCTACCTGGAAAGGGGTCTCTCTTTGAACTGCCTTTCCTGAGGTTTCTTCCATTTTTTCCCTACAAGGTTTTCATTTTTTGGGAGTTTTTCTTGTCTTCTTAGAGAGTCAAGGTTGAGGGCTATCAAGAGGCAGGGCCTGTTAAAGACCATTGCGGCACTTCTGTGTGATTTTGGGATACACAAAAATAAACTGTATTGTATTGTATTGTACATGTATGACGAGTGCACTTCAGTAAGGAAGAAGTCAATAAATAGTCCATAAAAAGGCAGTGCAATTGTGGAGGTTAAAAACAGACCATCAATACTTTAAAGCCCCTCGCTGAAATGATTCAAGGCATCAGGTTAGTCTCCTCGACAAGATAAGCACACCTCTCTCAGCCCCCCATCAACTGACTCTCCTCCCACCTGCCCTCTCCATCTTTGGCCGAGACACACCTAGCCGGGCCCCCGTCATCACATATACTGTATTGTGCTACCCGGACCTCTGGAGGGACAATCCCAGTCCCCACTCTTACACTAAAGTTCAGCAGGGAGACCCCTCACATCCCCAGTGAAATTGGCTCCATTGCAGTCGTCCGACCTCCCTGCCTCCCCACCTCCTCTGTACTTTCTTGCACTGCTGATCTTTACTTGAAGTTCACTCTCCTTATCCTCCAACCTCCCCGAGTACTGCTCAGCCTTTCTTTTTAAATATCGGTGGGCACAGTGCTTAATTAAGTGCCCCAGAGTGCCAACGAGGCAATCAGCCATACCAGGCGCATCTGCACATGAATGCAGGATTCAGTGACCACCTCATTAACAGCCGCTCCACCACACTACGACACACCGAGCTAACCAGACTGTTTTTGTTTTTTATTAATTTGCACCACCGTGGTCCTCACCTCGTGACAATCTGAGTAACTTTTATCTTCAGGTTGTCACTCCGATGCTGAGAGTTGCTAAGACGTTGTTAGCGCACACCACTAGCTGATTACATAAGTGCATCCAGCAGCTCTTACTGACTGGAGAGAAGTCGTCAGTCTTGAATGAGCTCAGGGCACGCCAAGGCTACAGGGCCGAAGTAATATGAAGGGGGAAATGAAGAAGAACGACTGAATCCTTATGTTCCTTTACTTATTATGGAAATAATAAGGAGTCAGAGAGAGTAGAGAAGATGAAGTATGAGGAGTTTTACTGAGAAGAAAAAGGACTTTAAAGTTACTGAGCGAAGTCTCCATTATGACAAGTCTGGGGTCCTACAATGTACTACGACGACTACTTCTAGTTTTGTGGGTGAGGAAGATAAGAGCAGACAACTCCACATGAAGCAAAATCAACACTGGAGTCTCTCAGGGGTCTCTCCTTGGACCCTCATTACTTTATCTGATTGATTCTGGTATAAAAATGGAGGAACAGTAGACACTGAGGGGGCAGTAAAAATAAAAAGACCTGGACAACCTTCAGAACTGGAAGGACACTTGGAACATGCAGTTTAATGTAGAAAAGTGCAAAGTGCGGCACATGGGCCAAAGGAGCATCAGGTATGAATACAAGATGGGAGCTAAAGGAAGAGACCTCTGAGTAGGATTTAGGGGTTTATGGTGACACAACATTTTCAGCAACTAACCAATGTGCAGCAGCAATTATAACGACAAATAACCGTTAAAGTCAATGGAAAGTATGCTAAACTATATAATACACTAGTAAGACCTCATCTGGAGTACTGTGTGCAGTTCTGGTCACCACAGTACAAGAAAGACATAGCAGCACTTGAAGCTGTGCAGAGGAGAGCAGCCAGGTGCATCATGGGACTGAAGGCCATGTCCGACTGTGACAGACTCTGTGAATCAGACCTGTTTAGTATCGAGCAGAGGACATCATGTGGGGACCTCATCTGAGTGTGTAAAATCCTCAAAGGCATTAATAAGTAGAGCCAGCAGAATTCTCTCAGCTTAAGAGTGAATCACGAACTCGAGGACATCGAGGGAAATTAAGAGGAAGTGCCTTTAAAAATGAAGCCAGGAAGTTCATCATTACACAGAGTTGTGGGACTCGGAAATAAACTACTGACACATGAACTTAGAGAAGAAACCTCAACAACCTTAAAGAAGAATCAGGAGGAGATGTTGGGACAGCTTAGTTATTAGCTAAACACACGGGCCTGATGGACTGAAGGGTCTCCTCTCGTTTGTCACATTTCTTATGTTTCTGTTCCTGCAGTTTCTCTTCATTGTCATTAGTGACGTCTATTGAGATTACAGTGGAGTATTCTGTGTAACGCTTATTGTTATTATTGTTTCTTCATAACAGTAAATGATAATTTAGGGCACATTACATGATAAATACATAAAACGAGACAACAAATGCACTCGTCTCCTAAACTCCACAGGTATTTAAAAGTTAAACCGCTAACACTGGACGACAGCAGTTTGAACAGAGGGAATGGAGTCAGGAGATGACACAGACAGATAACTGGGAGACAAATATTTAAGTAAGCAAAGGTAGTGGTGGTGGTGTGTGTGTGTGTGGGGGGGGGTGTTGAAAGTTTTTATTTTTATATTTATAATTTTCTGAGCTTCTATTAATGTTAATTTCTCCTGCCTCTGGAGGTCTGCAGCAAGACCTTTCTGCTTGACACCCCAAGGTTATTGTCAGGAACTGTGCGGAGCTTCAAGCCTTCCTTTAATTGGTGAGGAATGGACTAGAAGCTAACCCACCTACAGCCAGTCCCACCTTTTAGATATCATTTATGTTCAGCATCAGGACAGAAAATCAGTAGGCCATAAAGGTAAAAGACAAAAAGATCAAGATATGAAATATTAAAAACAAAGATTTACTAAGTAACAAGGTCTTGTAATCTTTACATATTAATAAAAGGCAAAGCCCTCACTGACTGACTGACTGACTGACTGACTGACTGACTGACTGACTGACTGACTGACTGACTGACTGACTGACTGACTCACTCACTCACTCACTCACTCACTCACTCACTCACTCACTCACTCACTCACTCACTCACTCACTCATCACTAATTCTCGAACTTCCCGTGTAGGTGGAAGGCTGAAATTTGGCAGGCTCATTCCTTACAGCTTACTTACAAAAGTTAGGCAGGTTTCATTTCGAAATTCTACGCGTAATGGTCATAACTGGAACCTGTTTTTTGTCCATATACTCTAATGGAGGAGGCGGAGTCACGTATCGCGTCATCACGCCTCCTACGTAATCACGTGAACTAAAAACAAGGAAGAGATTTACAGCACGAGTCAAACGCGGGAACGAAGGTAAATGACGTTAATTTTTGACTGTCTTTTAATACTGTGTAAGCATACATATTAACACATGTGCAATTAAACGTGTGCATTTACGGGGTGATTTCTCAGGCTTAAAAGCTCGCCTTTTATTAAAAAGGTAAATGCAAACTGATTTCAGATGTTAAACGCGCAAAAATGTCGGTACACCAGATAAATAAGCGCAACATATTATCAGTTGTATTGTATGCTTACAATACATATAGAAATGTGTTAATCATTAACTAATATTATGGGATGGTGTTTTTCGACTTGCGCCTTGATTTAAACGATTGCATTTCTTGGTGGGTTTGCGTAGCTTATTGTCAATATCTTTACACCTCTTTTTAAGACTTAATTTAAAAAGGTTTTCTTTTTTTCTTAATTAAAATTTAAAAGCAATACTTCACCGCTGCGAAGCCCCTCTAGCGCTGACGTCCGAGGTTCGATTACCGTAAGCGAGTGCAGTGAGTGTGTACGCCTGATGAGCCAAGAATAAGGGGGAAAGATGTGTCGCGTACTCTTTGCATTATTTGACAGTAAACTATTTTCAACCATTCTATGATCTGCTTCTCACAACTGAAGGCACCGTGGCTGATGTTACATCACTTGCTGTCCAACCATAAGCGTTACCTGGTAGGTAACCAGCCACTCACTTCACTCCCTTACGGGAATCGAACCTCGGACGTCAGCGCTACAGGCGAAGCCCCTAAAATTGCGCCACGGCGTGTGGTTCATTTATTTGACAACATGTAGATCGGGGTAATTACATTCATGGCATTCGTAGTCTGATTCACAATCTGATTGTATGGGTGGTTACCTACCAGGTAACGCTTATAGTTGGCCAGCAAGTCAGCTCGAAGTGATCACTCGAGTGAAGGCAGCTTCACAAAAAAACAGATCCTTAACAAACTGTTATTGGTATATTTTCCCTCAATTTTAAAAGGTTTTCTTTTCTTCTTAATAAAAATTTAAAAGCAGTACTTCGCCAGTGCGAAGCGCGGGGATTTGAGCGACTGACACATACAGACATATTCATGAGTGCAGGTACTTCGGAAAGAAAGCACCATGTAAACCTAAACTTTAAATTAAGTTCATAGACCTACAAAAGGTTGCCATTGATTTGAGGCAAGATTGCTTTTCTCCTGTACAACTATACGTTGCATTCTTAACAGTAAGCTTGCACAGCTTGGTCATATTTCAACCGGAGTGCTGAACTGACAACGTGGTATACAAACAGAACTATAACAATCGTAATAAACAAACAAAAAAAAAAGGGAAGAACCCTTGGATTTAATAAAAAGGCTCCTTCCTTGGCGAAGCAAGGAAAAAGGAAGACCTTATATGGCGTTCGTTTATAAAACAGTGGAAAAGCTGTGTTAAGGCTGCTTCACAAAAAAACAGATCCTTAACAAATTGCTATTGGGATATTTTCCCTCAATTTAAAAAGCTTTATACATATAAAGATATAGATATAGATATAGATATAGATATACTGTATATATATATATATATATATATATATATATATATATATATATATGTAAGCTTATAAGTACTGCCTTACTTCTCTTTAAGAAAGGAAGATGTAATGATACTTGATTTTAACGATTGCATGTCTTGGTGGGTTTGCGTAGCTTATTGTCAATATCTTTACACCTCTTTTTAAGACTTATTGACTGAAACGGGCTTTCACGAAAAAACTTAGGGCTTTGCTACAGGATACACCCTCCACAAGTTAAGGAAGTAAAAATATAAGGTATATATTTCTGTTTTATTTAAACCTTTTAAGTTCATATGCATAGCCCCATTTGGCTGTTTTAGTTTTTTTTTTCTTTCTTCAGTAATATTTAATCTCCTTAAAGAAAAAGAACATATGCATTTTACTTTTTTTGTATCTCTTTAGTAATATTTTAGTGTAAAAGGATAACCAGTATTTAAACCTTTTATGTTACTTTATAAATGTATTTTACACAATGTTGAAAAATTAATAAGAAAGCTACATATTTTGGCAACTGCTGCTTTAATTTTCAATGAAATGAAAAAAGCTCTCCAAGAGAAAACCTAAATGAAGAAGAAACAGTTTGCACTATCTAAAAAGGAGAAACCCTCATTTTTAAAGGTTTGCTGCAGATGACTTAACTGAAAATAAATGAATAGTTCCTATGTGTATAATACATATTTATCTATTTTACTTATGCCTTTATTCCAGCAACTTGCAACATCTGAGGTACAATTTGTTACATTACTTTTGTTTTTTGCAGCACAGGCAGGTGAAGTGACTTCCTCAGGGTCACACAGTGGTGTCAGTACCAGGATTTGAACTGACAAGCTCCGGGTTTACTGAAATATTACTGAAGAAAGAAAAAAAACGAAAATGGGCAAATAGGGCTATGCATACAAATGTTCATCCATCCATTATCCAACCTGCCATATCCTAAATACAGGAGCCAATCCCTGCCAACACAGGGCACAAGGCAGGAAACAAACCCCGGGCAAGGTGCCAGCCCACCGCAGGGCGCACACACCCACACACACCCACACACCAGGGACAATTTAGAATCGCCAATGCACCTAACCTGCATGTCTTTGGACTGTGGGAGGAAACCAGAGTACCCGGAGGAAACCCAGACAGACACGGGGAGAACATTCAAACTCTACGCAGGGAAGCGAACCCGGGTCTCCTAACTGGCACCTTTCACTGCGCCACCATGCCGCCCGCATACAAACTTAAAAGGTTTAAATAAAACAGAAATATATACCTTTATTTTTACTTCCTTAACTTGTGGAGGCTGTATCCTGTAGCAAAGCCCTAAGTTTTTTCATGAAAGCCCCTTTCAGTCAATAAGCCTTAAAAACAGGTGTAAAGCTAAACTTGCAGCACCGCTATTCAATTACACTTGCCTAACGCCTCTCCTAAGGGGACATACTGTGAGAGCTGGGCATTAGTCAAAGCACCAATCACAGGCCCGATTAGAAAGCAGGAAGCTGTGATTTGTCGTCTCCCTCCCATGTAACAATCACAGCCCGTGTTACAACGCACTATGTATGTATGTATATATGTATATATGAAGAGGATGGATGGATGGATGGATGTATATGTGTATATGTATGTCTATATATATGTTGATATGTGTATATATATATATATATATATATATATATATATATATATATATATATATATATGTATATATATGTATACAGTATGTAGATATGTGGATATGCACTGTATATGTATATATATGTTTACATAACCTCTTTAACACACTACTTCTCCGCTGCGAAGCGCGGGTATTTTGCTATATATATATATATATGTGAATGTATGTATGTATGTATGTATGTATATATGTATGTCTATATTTATATATATATATATATATATATATATATATATATATATATATGTATATATATATATGTGCATATGTATATAATGTATATATATATGTAGATATGTATATATTTATATGTATATATATATGTATATGTGGATGTGTAAATGTATGTATATATATATGTATATGTAGATATGTATATATATGTATATATATGTTTACATAACCTCTTTAACACACTACTTCTCCGCTGCGAAGCGCGGGTATTTTGCTAGTCTTTGATAAACACAAAAGTGTGATGGCAGCTTAAATGTCATTGTGATGATTGTGTCACTGACTGTGACTTTCAGTGTGCACTGCTCACCCAACAGAATGACACGTTTAGGTAACAAAACCACAACATGTTGGCACCCACTGAGAAACAACATGGCATCACGGCCAAATGAAATCAGCACATTAAAATGTCATAATAAGCCAAAGAACAAAAAGGTGAAACATTTCAAATTAGCAGATATCACAATGTTCCTCCAGAAGCTCCTGTGTATGAATATAACACAGTGGTCACTTGATGGGTGGGCAGGGGACAGAAACGAAGAAGCTCAAAGGAGACCTCTCCTCCAGCGTGGTGTATTATTAACCCCTGAGACAGCCATCCTCTGAGCTTCACTACTCTGAAGTTGGTTTGAGATTCTTTTATGGATTTTCTTCTTTCATTAACCTGAGTTTTGTAGTTGGTTTGTTGTTCTCTCATTTTGATTTGTTGTTGTTCTCTAAACTGCCTACATTTGACCCTCCTTCTGCGTTTTGACAAGTCTTTGTGGTATTTGGACTTGTTACAAGAAATGACTTTAATAAATCTCATTGCTGTGTTTAAGTAGCTCATTCAGATTTCTATTCATCTTCAGCTTTACATAAGATCACAATTGCTATTGTCACGCATACTCGTCAGAGGCTCATCCTCCAAGATCTTCCCAGGTATGTGATACCACCCGGGCCAGGAGGGGGCGCTGTGGCTAACTGTCTTGTCCTTTTATTTCATGAAAGTGCAGAGAAAACGCCAAGTGAGGGCAACTGACTCCACACCTTCCAGTCCCTGGGCTCTAAGATCTTGACATCCCAGTAACAAGTGTCACGTCTATCCAGAGCGACCAGAGCTAAGAAGCTCCATGACTTTCAGATGGCAGACAAGAAAGCTAATTAATGCCAGTCACTTTATTACTGAGCAATAGTTGTGTTTCCTTTTATGCCATTGAGAGTTTGTTTCTGTTTGGACTTAGAAGTTAACAGGAATGGCCAGGTTGGCACCCCAGCAATTCATCTTCATTTGAGCCTGTTATTCCTTCAGATGACCCCACTGTGTACACTGAATTACAGACACATGATTAGCTGTTTTGAGGTAATGAGCAAGTCCTCCTAATAAAGGGGCCAATGACTGCGTGTATAAGAAATACACAAAGCATTCACATTACCTTCACTTTCAATGCCACGTCAGTACAGAGGATACTTACGGTAAACTGAAAGGGATATGAGGCCGGCCACTAGGAGAACACCGAAGATCTTCATCATCATCTCACGGTTGACTCTCCTTTCTGCTCTAACAGGAGGCACTGGAGCTGCAAGACAAGCAAGGTGGAGTGAGATCAGAGACTGAAGAGCACATGAACTACCTGATGATGGACAAAGTGGGAATTGGCCATTCTTCTAGGCTTTAGCAGCCCACCAGGCCTGTTAAGGTAGCAGATTTAGCAGACGTCCAGCTGTGCCTTCTCTTACTAACAGTCCAAACTAAGTGATTGAACTCCACCTGCCGGTAGTTCATCTGATGATAAAGGTGTAAATCAGACATCTTTCCTGAGGCCACTCAGCAAACATCTTGAGTCACAAGGCATGAAATGGACTCCAGCAAGAACAAAGAGCTGTAATTCAAGGAATGAGCGCCGAGATAGACAGAATAACTTGACTAAGAGCAGGTCCTGATTTTATGACTGCAAGTGACTTTAAACCAATCATGAGGTGTTAGAATTCCTTTTTAAAAACGAGCTGCACCCTCGTATTCTGTCAGAGAGAGACGCACACACTCACTGATCTCTAAGGAGCCTTCTGATGGGACCCAGGACCCCCACTATCCAAAATGACTGAAAATCTCTACAATGGCTCTCTTAAAGTTAAAAGCTGAGAACTCACAACCGCTTTCTCTTTGTGGATCTGAAACCACAGCACCTGCCCTTCAGAAGAGGTCACCCTCCTGAAACTAAGCATCTTCAGGCCCGGCCAGGACTTGGATGGGAGACCATCTGGGAAGAGCTTGGGTTACTGCTGATGGAAGACGTATTGGTGAAACCAGCAGGGGGCGCTTATCCTGTGGTCTGTGTGTGGAACCCAATGCCCCAGTGCAGTGACGGGGACACTGTGTAGTAAAAATGGTGCCATCCTTCAGATGAGACGTAAAACTGAGGTCCTAACTCTCTGTGGTCATCAAAGACCCTGAACATCCTTCATAAAGAGCGAGGTGTATCCCGATGTCCAGGCTAAACTGCCATCCATGGCCTAGTCACTCTGACACCTCATCATCCTCTGGCTCTGATTCGCTCCCTGTCTCTCAGCACTTCACCACCTAACAGCTAATGTGTGGTAAGTGTAGTGGCGCAATGATGGCTGCCATCGAATCATCCTGGAGGACGCTACACATTAGTGGGGGTGTTAAGTGGCTCTCCACTCACTTTGTAGAGTGCTTTGAGGAGTGAGAAGAGCACAATATGAATGTAAAGGATTAATTATTATTATTAATAATATTAATGTCTCAGCCAAGACAAACTGTGGGCCAGTGAGCTAAAAAGAAAAGCAGAAAGAGAGGTAGCCACTGTTTGAAGAAGGGAATTTCAGCAGCGAAACTCTTGTGCCACAAACAGTAACGCTCCTCTCTATGAAGCTGCACACAACACAACAAAGGAACAGCTCCACACAACATCAGACATCATCTATAAAGACTTAGTATCGTTAAACTAGTTCTGTGTGCCAAGATAAATGAAAACTCCAAAGAGCAGTGAGTTATTCTGTTTCTTTAACGAGTGGCCTTCATTTAAACTGATCTAACAGTCAGAGACCCTCATCCTATGACAGAGGAAGGTGAGGTAAATAAAGAAGGAGCCTTCCTAAATGATTTGATCAATGGCCGAGTTAAATCTCTCCTCCTTCCCACGTTATTCTGATTGTCCCTGGTGGTGAGTTAAAGTTCATTTTCCTTTCCTGCACTGGTGCCCCACCATCAATGCCCGGGGCCATTAACTGGTCTCCCCTTCACTCCCAGTTGCTGTTGTCACATCGACATTCCTGCTCCGTGTCCTCATTGCATGTTTTCTTGTCAGTGACCATGTCCAGACCTCAGCACAGGCTGACCTGATTATTATTTTACAACATCAGCTGTTGTCAGCTTACTTGTCACGTCTTTGTGTTTCTTAAAGACTAACTTACCTGTCACTTGGCTCAGTGAAGGAAAAATTTACTAGTACCTTGAGAAAATGGACTACAGTCTACAAACTGGTGACCAACTAAACGAGCGAATTTGTTTTCATTTCATGTAATCTTTATTTCATTCAATTTTAGGATTTATTTTTAAATATTCCCTTAACACCTGAAACTGTCTGATAGTGTGACACTGGCAGAATAACATTTTGAAATATGTTTCCCTTCATGTCCCCTTCTCTTGTTCTCTCCCTCAGAACAGATAGCTGACAGATCAGAGTCTCTCTCTGTGTTTGACGATCAGACATGACATACTGTGATCTGATGGCCATCCAGTAGAATTCGAAGCACTGACAATGCATACTCTGTCCCTTGTCCTGAGTCGCTCAGAGTCACAGATGATGTTTTTGTGCCTTTTCCTGCTCTCCACTGTTGGTGCCAAGGTGGATGGACTGGCATTACCTTATGGCCTACCTGGACACAAAGCCACAAGGGAAGGATTTGGATGGACAGGCGCCCCGGTTAGGTGGTTTGCAGGTGCCCATCCTGGCCAAGAAACCACCACAGAAGGAGCTGAAGGGAGAGGATTCACATACTTTAATGACGTTCCACCTGAGCCAGAAGTGCTTCCAGGGTGTAATCGTGTGGCACCAGAAGTTACTTCACAGTCAGGCATTAAAGATGCCACTTGACCTCATCCAGGCAAGTTGCACAAGGCTGGGGGAGCGTAGAGGAGAATAATCATGGAAATTGTGCTTGTGAAGACTCGTATTGGAGAAAGAACCTGAAAAGGTGTAATAAAATTCACTTTATTTGCACCCTTGACTGTGTGTCTGGGACGCCTCCTGTTGGTCACACCACACACCTCTTTCAGTTTCCCACACTGCTTTCTGTTCTTGTGTGCTGCGTATTTAAGTTTAGGTCCCTCTTAATGTTTGACTTTATATATTAGTTTCTCTGTGGTTTTCCTACAGAACTCCTAGATGGGACCCAAACAATAGTTCAAGCCCAGGACCCCCTCCCATGACATATGGCATCTGAAAAGGAGATATGAAATTTCATGCCATGTTTGTTCATCTTGTTTATTTATGTTGCAAATATTTAAAAAGAAAAAGAAAATGCAATTAATGAATGAATTTCCACATCACACCAATCACACGTCCACACAAAGTTCATCAGAAATGAATTAGAAAAAAAGTAAACGGTGCCTCAGTTACAATTTTTATTCACAGAGTCAAGAACAAATGACACTTGTACAGATAAAAGAAGACATGAAGTGCTCATAATGAATTTGATCCATCACTCAGTTCTGAAAATAATTTTATGTTTCACATTTGAATTTCCCATTGGGATTAATAAAGTCAGTCTCTCTCTCTCTCTCTCTCTCTCTACTGTTTAACCGCACAGCTAAAGACAGGAATTCAATCTAACAAGTCAAGTGCATGGCCGTCTCCCAAGTCTGGCCTGCTCACTTTCAGTGTGACGTCTCCACATTGTCACCATCAGAGACACACGGGCCCTGAGATGTGGCCTTGTATGAGCCACTGTGGCGGTGTGAGGGGAGGCTGTTTATGATAAGGCTGGCATTGGCCTTTAGTGCTTCTGAAGATGGGCTGATCTCATACAGGATTAACTGATTTAGAAAATAAAATCGATGAAGGGGAACCACATCTGTCTAAAAGTAGACATCTGGCAATGAAATTCACACACTCATGGAGCAGAGGAACGAAAACAATTCACAGAGCACTCGGCTCTGCCTGGCCAGGAACTTCAGAAACTGAGATGAAAGAGCAAAATACAAAATGTAACGGCTGCCATTGTTTGAATGATTGTAAGACTAACCAACGCATAATCTTACAGCTCATATGGCAAGCCAGTGACTTTGACAGAATGTTCTTTTGAAAACATTCAAAGCGACCTCTGCAAATTTTGCCCAATTTGGACGTGAAATTTCACATTTTGACAGGTGAAGTTCAGAATTCTCCATGTGACAATAAACACCAAAAGACTCAAACAAACTGCTGGAGTGAAGATGAGAAAGCACTAATGAACGTAGAGATCAAAGCTTAGAGGTCATCCATCTTACCAGCTGACAGACCAGGCCACTGCAAGACACACTCAGCCATGTGGAGCCAATCAGGGCCGCCAGTTAACCTCCACTCACACATTCAGATGTAGGAGGTGAACTTGGAACAACTGCTCTTTCTTTCATTCCACCCTGCAGCCCACATCTTTCTCACTCAGATTTTTTAATTTCAAAGGTGCCACTCCAAAGGTAAAACTTGAGGAGTGATGATGATGTTATTGAAGAAGTGGAAAAGAGACAGCAGGTAAACATTTCAAGCTGATGTAACAAGATGCTTGCTGACGCAGGGCTATTGATGCTGACTGAGATTATGGAAAATAAACCATAAGGCATGTAGCAAAAATAATAATTATATAATAATCACTATTGAAAATAAATGTTGGAGAACTGACATGGCCAACACTTGTAGAAGTTCCTTATTCAGTTTGAAAAATTTAAGTTTACTACACGTCCACTAGGACACAATGGGCATTGTCCACTTTAATAGGATGTCAGTGGCTCCCAAAGCCTTTAAAAATACAGAAATTCAGAAAACACTAACACCCCATGACCATTTCTGAAGATCATTTCTTGGAGTTCCTGAGCCGAATGATTATCCTTCTACCATTAGCCATCATCTGTCTTTCTCATAACCAACAGTGCCAATCAAAGATGACTTGACATCTCTAAAATCTTTTGCCAGGACAAGACGTTCATACATCTCATGCTTGTAACCCCAAACTGACTTCTTGACAAACTCTGAAGGACGTGCTCAGGTACAACTAAGCAGGCACTGACCTGAATCTGGAAGTCACCTGTGATGCTCTTACCAGAAGCTACACCTCTCCTAGAAAACATCTCTCACGTTCTCTCTTTGTGGATCTGAAGGTCGTGGGGCTGGACACGTTCTAAAACTCCCCCTGAACATGGAGGAGGACCACTAGCTCTAACCTCAGCTCTTCACTTCTCGTCCTGTGTGCATGTGACTGAGCGCACTCTGAACAGGATTCGTTCTTCAAATGAATCTCTTGTGGACGTATCTGTCACATAAGAGTCACACTTTTCCTGAAATTGTAGAGGACACAGCAAAGAGGCGAAGATCAAAGTGAACTGAGGCAGAGCACACCAAACACTGACCACCGGCAAGTAAAGACACGCCATCAGTAAATGAATCTACTCGAGGTGGAGATACTCACTTGAACCTGGCGTGACAGTAACACCTACCACACAATATGGGGCACCTCCGGAAATGCCTGATGTCCCTCAAACTGCTTCTTCTCTGCCATGTTAAATTAGCACTCTGAACAGACGAGCAAAACTTGGCTTTCTCAGATTTAGTTACCAGTGTGTGACACGAACAGGGAGAGCTGTGAAGAGTTCACTCTTAGCTTTTAAAAGCGTTTGTCTAAATTACAAACAAGAGCACAACTGTGCCTTACAGCGAGAAAGAGTGAGCAGACTGTTCAACGACATGAAGGTTCAAAATTCATAGAGAGAGGGGACCAATAAACTGGGAATCTCAATGAAATGGCTCATCGTGAGAAGGTGAAGAAGACAATTAATTCATTAACAGCAGCCATCCATTCCACTTCCTTACACTTCAAAACACCACAATACATCAAAGTCCTACTTTACCTGCCCTGACAAAATAATAATTGTATTTATTTTAAGTATATAAAGTAGGTGTACAGCGCCTACCTGTGTGGCCTTCTTCTCCACTGCCATGTGCTACTTCTTCGATGGTACAGTAGTCGTCAGTGAGTTTCACTGAGATTTTGTAAAGTTCGGCCATCTTTATGAACGCTGCAGAGGGATTGAGAGAGAAAGAAGTTTCAGTTATTTCTAATCCAGGATTCCGTTGTTCTTCTGATATCTTCAGGCAGGTCAGCTAAGCAGAGATCATCTATCTATCTATCTATCTATCTATCTATCTATCTATCTATCTATCTATCTATCTATCTATCTATCTATCTATCCATCCATCCATCCATCCATCCATCCATCCATCCATCCATCCATCCATCCACAGTGTGTATAGAATAGAATCCTGATTGAACATCTGTGGAGTGACTTGAAGACTGCAGTCCACCAGTGGTCACCATCCAGTCTGACTGAGCGTGGACAGTAAAGATGAATATCACACAGTCCAGATGGGCACAGTGGGTACAGAAGGATCACAACAGACTCAGGGCTGGCATCAAAGCTAAAGGGGGTTTGAGAAAGTCCTGACACACAGGGGGTGATCCTTTAACCAGCGCGGGATTCTGGTTTTTTATTTTTATTTATTTTTTTTCTGAACCGTTGTTATTTTATTTTTCACTTGGGTGTTATACGTTACATTGACTAAACACTGGAGAAAATGTTTTTGTGTGTGTCATCACTTCAGGCTACAAAGCAGTGCAGCGCTTATGTAATGAATGATGTGACGCCGGCCTGCTTATAGAAATACGCCATGTACAGTAGATAGGAAGACGTGAAATGTATTTCTGTTATAAACATTGTTCAGATTCCAAAGTTTTAAAAAGACATAACCAAGGAAAGCATTTCCTAAAAAATACATTTTCAAGGTTTCGAAAGACCAGGGTTCACTTCCAGGGTTCTCCCTGTGTGGAGTTTGCATGTTCTCCCTGTGTCTGCGTGGATTTCCTCCCACAGTCCAAAGACATGCAGGTTAGGTGTATTGGCGATTCTAAATTGTCCCTGGTGTGTGCTTGGTGTGTGTGCCCTGCGGTGGGCTGGTGCCCTGCCCGGTGTTTGTTTCCTGCCTTGCACCCTGTGTTGGCTGGGATTGGCTCCAGCAGACCCCTGTGACCCTGTAGTTAGGAGATAGCGGGTTGGAGAATGGATGGATGGATGGATGGAAGGTTTGGAAAATCAAAGCATTGACGACATAAATCAGCATCACCAAAATAATAAGAATAAATACAGTATTAAATATATAAGCATGTGTTATATGAGTATAAAATTCACTTTTAAAATGAAGTCAGTGGTTATATTTACTTTTAAATTGGCGCTCAGATAGCTTCAAGAACAATAAATCAATCAATCAATTAATCAATAAAGAACGAATTCTCGATTGTCTCCTTTCTTGTCGATTGACACAATCAGAGCTTTCTTTCTTTCTTTCTTTCTTTCTTTCTTTCTTTCTTTCTTTCTTTCTTTCTTTCTTTCTTTCTTTCTTTCTTTCTTTCTTTCTTTCATGCCAAAGGCACGTTGGTCAGACCAGTTGGAAGAGAGCATGGAGTTGATAGAGTAGGACGTCTCCCCAACTTCGATGGCCTCTCGGGTGGCCTGGTCTATGGGACATTCAGTGTAGATTAATGGGTTGAAATAAGAAATGTAAAGTGTAAAGAACGCGAAGGGGTCTCAATACGTTCCAAATCCAATCTAACTTCACCTGGTGGCTTTGTGTCTAAAGCTGATGTTTTGGGCCCGATTTCTGATAACGCAGAGGATGCATAAAAACACACTCAAGCGGAGGAGAATTCAATGTTTCAGTCTTGTGGCCTTGATGGGAACTCCTCCTTCGTTCACTGAGCGTCTTGTTATGTAATCTCCCTAAGTGACTTCTGGTCATTTCTGAGGCACTGCAGGATGGACAGACACCTGGCTGGCTAAGGTCTTTATCTTGCTCTGATCTAAGCGGTGGTCTGGTCTGACTTTGTTCCACCAGCACTTCATTTGATTAACCTCACTGCCGAGTGTTTGCCATGTTGCAATGTCTCGCTGCACATAAGGCCTATTTTTCATTGGCACTATATATACACTATACGGCCACAAGTTAGCGGACCCCCTCCAAATGACTGAGTTCAGGTGTTTCAGTGTTCACAGATGCTTCAAATCAAGAACATAGCCATGCAATCTCCATTGGCAGTAGGAGTCGTACTGAAGAGCCCAGTGACTTTAAACATGGCACTGTCACAGGATGCCACCTTTCCCACAAATCAGTACATGACTGTATGTGCTATTAGGGTGAAGTGGAACACTGAGGAACAACAACAGCTCATCCACAAAGTGGTGGGCCACATGTACTCACAGAGGAGGGATCACTGACTGCTGAAGGACACAAAATGGCTACTACTCCGTGGCATCACTCAGAACAGAGTTATAAACTGCCTCTGGAAGGACTCTGCATCCAGAATTTAAAAAATGAATCTCCGTAGCAGAGCCTAAGATCATTATGGACAATGCCAAGCATCAGCTGCAATGGTGTGAAGCACCCTGCCTGCCACTGGACTCTGACATTGTCTTGGTCCAAGTCTTTGGAGTCCTGGTGATTCCTGTCTTGCTATATGGCTGTGAGACATGGACGCTATCCAGTGACCTGACATGAAAACTGGACTCCTTCGGTACTGTGTCTCTTCGGAGAATCCTTGGGTACCGCTGGTTGCTCACGGGGTCCCAAATGAGGCACATGACCTGCATTGTGAGGGAGTGTCAGTTACAGCACTACGGCCATGTGGTGTGATTGCCCAAGGGTGATCAGGCTCACAGAGTCCTCACTGTCAAGGACCTGAGCGTCTGGCCCAGGCCAAGGGGACGCCACGTAACACCAGGCTGTGGCAGATAGAGGGTCATATCTGAAGGGTGGGACTGGACTGGTGGATCTGTCTGCCTTGGGGGTTTCCAATCCGGGATCCTGAGCTGTTTTGTCGTGTGGAGGGTGCGGCAATGTGCTGTACCAGTGAATGCTCCCTGACCTGACCTGATGTTTCATTAAACAAACTGTAAGGTTATTTTACAGTTGTATTTTTAAACAGGATCATATCATCGTTAGAGGTACTACAAGACATTCTGTATTTAGTGCAATCTCCAGGCGTATTCTTCTGTGCTTTCTGCCATCTGCGACTGTACTCCTCGTGCTCGTCAGTACAAGCTAATGAACATTTGTGAGACCACCCAAAATCTGCAGTTTCCTTCTAAGGTGTGTCTTCTGCCTTCTTTATGTATTCTAATAACTTAGGTGCCCCCATCTTAAAATGTTAAATGGTAAAATTATTTTAAACTTCTCTAGTGAGACACCGCTACATGAATACACAAGTCTAGACTGTGTATAGACCCCCCCCCAATCACAGCCATCTTGAATGTTCTTTGTAGTCATGTTGTTGTGAACCAGAGTTTGATGACGTTCAGACTGACTTCAGCGATGCCTGACATTATTTATGCATTTATTTACTTTAATTTGGTCCTTAACTTGCTGTCTGGTGTAAATGCTTTGCCAGGTTCTCTGCCGTGTTTTAGTTCTGTTTTAACAAATGTCATGCTTTGTGCATGTGGCGCATACCATTTCTGAGCTGTTTAATAAAGACTTCTATGTAATCGGCAATGCGCCGTTAAATTGTGTGAGGCTCAGACTGACAGCTATGCCGTACACAGAAGAGCTTTCTCTTTTATTACTGTTGGCATTTTAATTTTGTTCCTTTCAGTAAACTTGCTCCAAGAATATCTCCTGGAAACTGGATGTTAATGAACAATAAGGCAAGTGGCATACAGCTCTCTATTAAACTTGTAATTTACTTGTACTATCTGCCTGGTTTTCACATATATGTTTATCTTTTTATTTGATGTTTTTTGTTACAAGAACATCCCAAAGCAACCTACAGGTTTAGTAGACTGTGGGATGAATATACATGTTGATGGTATCTGATGTATTAATTAGAGACTTCATGGAACGTTACATTTGTATTTTAATAGTATATGATTTCACTACTTTATCTCTTGTCCTCTCTCAGTATGCCCTTAATGTAACAATGGAGGAGTCCGGTGATTCTACAGTTAACTCTCTGAGGGCTGAATATGTGCAGGAGAGCAGCTGCTGACCAGCGGAGTAGTCTTCACACATGCGCCGGCCACCAAAGCTAAAGGCAGATCTAGTGAGAGACCGAAGTGAAAGCACAAAGTAAAAGACTCTGTGGACAACGTTTGGCATATTATTACTGAATCGGACTCTGACTTACCAGACTCTGATTTTGATGCAAGTGATTTGGAGATCCTGCGGTGGGATGGCGCCCTGCCCGGGGTTTGTTCCTGCCTTGTGCCCTGTGCTGGCTGGGATTGGCTCCAGCAGACCCTTGTGACCCTATGTTGGGATATAGCGGGTTGGAGACTGACTGACTGACTGACTGACTGACTGATCTGGAGATCAAACACAAAAGTGATGTACCAGCATCAGCTGACCGGTGCCCACTGCCCAGTTGATCAAAGTGCTGAATGTGTTTGTGTAATGGCCGGTATTATATGTTGACATCTGCCGTGAAGGAGTTTAAATGCAGAGCTATTAAATATATACAGTATATACATATACTATATTCTACTATATATATAGGGTTGAGACCCCGGCACACCCCAACAGGCGCTCAATAACCCCCTAACTGCACTGTGTGCTTCATCAGGCAGGAATTGTTTGTTCAACTGCAAGTCTACAGGCTTACCGCGTGACGTGTCACTCACCCAATGGTTGATGTGCAGAACATTTAAAACTGGCTGCTGACCTGGCCGTGTGCTCACTTTCTGTCGTCTCTCCTCCAGAATGACCCTGCTTGATGATAAAGGTCATCTGTTCTTTAACTCTGAAGAAGAGAGCTAATGCAGAACAACCGACAACAAAACAGCTTGCTTGCTGGGTCTGTGTGTACTGAAGTGACAACAGCTCCCTTTAAATTAAATGATTGAGAATGTCGCTGTTCTCACAACAATAAAGCGGATTTTCTAGACACACCTCATTCTCACTTGTGCAAGTCTGTGACCCACACATCACAAGTGGGGTCTTGCACAGATGGATCCCCAACATCCTCAGCATGAGGTGCCTGTAGGGGCATCACAGGGATTTACCCAAGAAGATGGCTCCTTCAGAGGACCCTGAGTGTTTACTCTTTTGTTTTGAATGCACAGCCATGTTGATGCGCTGGGACGGGCAAAACTGGGCTGGCATCCTGACCCCTTTTTTGACCAGGGGTGCAAAGTGGTGTGAAACCTCTCGAGAGTCGTGACGATTACGATTTCCTGAAGCAGCAAGTTCTTTTTCATACTAGTATGAGCTCCCTATCCGAGGAGTGTAAGTTCCAGCTGTAGCAGATCGACCCCAACCACCCTGTCTGGGGACAGCTGCAGGACTCGATAGACCTTATTATCCAAAGCTGGTTCTGTGGTGACTTTTTCCAGAACATTTTAGAAAACCTCATTATTGGCGCCGTGTTACTTGGTATCAGCGATGTAATGAGATGTTCTGGAGCGACGTCAAAATTCAGAGACTGGAAGGGGCCCAAGTCACTTGGAAGCAGAGGGGCTACCCTAGTCTGGCTACCACACCACTGATAGAGACCCTCCAGCTGGCACCTCACACAGACGGTGCCGTTGGGGAGATTCCTCAGCAGGGACTGAACACAGGGGCTTCCATCTCACTAGGGAGTGTTGTCTCCCACCTGCTCAGTCACTGGAGATCAGCTTGGTTGAGGTCTGTTGCTCTCAGGCCAAGCTCTTGTAAAAGGATAACTTTGGGGTCTCGGTTGGCTTGGGTGGGCACGAGGTCCCTGCCCCGTTGGACTCTACTGGTAGTGACCTCTGTGTAATCTGACGTGACTTGCTCCAGCAGATACTCTACATAAGCTTGGAGTGTGTAAACATTCGCTGTGTTCATGGGATTATGGAGTATGAGACTGTACGACACCCTCTGAGATATTAGGGAAGGAACTTTAAAGTTTGGAATGCCGTTTCAGACTCTTCACCTTGGCCTTTCTTAGCTTTGAAGACTAATGCCCTATTCCCGTTTGCAAAGCGCCTCTTCCTTTAGTAGAAAGGGAGGAGCTGACAAGAATCAGTCAGGAAGTTGGCTTGGAGATTGAACCTGATTTGTCCTGTGAGGATGGGGACGATCCCTCACCTGAGTTTCCAGGACAGTTGGTGGGCTCTTCACAACAGGCGCATGAACTTTCAGCCTCCTCAGATGGGGTAGCTGCTATGCACTCTGGGGAAACATTAGCTATGGAAGAGGGGGCTTCTGAGTCGGGCTCTGGGTAAGCATATGACTGACACACTCATTTGCAACAAGCTGACAACAGCTTAGATGTTGCACTTGAACACGCACATGTCACAGATGATTTTTGCTATGAAGACTGGGTGGGGGGGGGGGTTATTTGTTGAAAATTGCTCAGACACATCTTGGAGGAGTTATCTCGATGCTGAGAAGATGAGGGATCACCTTTCAAAATGGTTTTATTGGCTGAATATGGGCAGAGATGGGGAGCAGTTTTGTGAGTTTTGCCCCAACTGTCAAGTTGTTTCCACTCTTAGAGCCACTAGGGCTCCACGTTCACCGATGCCTATTTTGGACGTCCCTTTCAACGTCAGGTTAGACATTCTGGTCCACTTCCCAAGAGTAAGAGTGGTTATCAGTACATGCTTGTGTTGGCTGATTATGCAACAAGATATCCCAAGGTGGCCCCTTTGTGGAAGGCTAACATGTAGGATGTGACAAAGGCTTTGTCGGAGGTTTTTACTCGTATTGCCATTCCACACAAGATCAGGGTATGCGTAATGAAACCGCTAAGTGAGAACCTTGCAACTAAACAATTGAGGACCACAGTTTATCATCCTCAGATGAATGGCCTGACTGAACGATTTAACAAGACTTTCAAACACATAGTTTGATCTGTGGCTCACGATGACCATGATGGGAGAAGGTGTTGCATCTTTCTTGTGTTCCCAGTTCGTGAGTCTCCCCAGGCATCTACCGGCTTATGTCCATTTGAACTATTATTTCTCAGGAGACCATGAGGAGTGTTGGATATTCTTTGGGAAGAATGGACAGGGGTTTCAGCACGAACAAGGGGCACAAAAACATAATTATTATACAAAAATCAAACTGTGAATTCCAAAAGGGCAATCAGGTACTTGTTTTGGTCCAGTCTGACCCACACAATTTTATGGCAAAATGGCTGGAGGCCAATGGCGTGGAGGAACGAATGAGCTCTGTGAAGTACAGGGTTAGTATTCCTGGCTGGGGGAAGCCTGTTCAGATCTTACATGTGAATGTTTTGTAGGAGTAGCGTGACCCTAATGAGGTGGTGGCCACTGCAGCTGAAGTCTCTCAGACTGAGATATTGACGAGGATTTGATGGACATGCAGAAGGCTGATTTACTGTCCCTGAATGGGAAGAACTCTGCTGTCTTTTCATTCTTGTCTGGCCGGACTGAACTCGCTGGACACAAGAATATGATTGGTGTTGAAGTAGAGATGTGTCCGTATCATTTACCAGAAGAAGAGAGGACTGAGGTACACAATGAGGAGAAGCAGATGCTTGAATTGGGTGTGATTCGCGAGAGTGAAAGTGAATGGTGAGGTCTAATTGTTCTGATGCAGTGACAGTTTGTGGTCACATTTTTGTTTTATTCATTTTATACGTCTCTGCTGTGTTATTTTGAGGTTGTTTCTGGTCTCTGCGGTGGGTTGGCACCCTGCCCGGGATTGGTTCCTGCCTTGTGCCCTGTGTTAGCTGGGATTGGCTCCAGCAGACCCCTGTGACCCTGTGTTCGGATTCAGCGGGTTGGAAAATGGATGGATGGATGGATAAACATCACAAGTCAATATAAAGATCTTTATCAACAACATCGGGCGGCACGGTGGCGCAGTGGTAGCGTTGCTGCCTCGCAGTTACGAGACCCGGGTTCACTTCCTGGGTAATTCCCTGCGTGGAGTTTGCATGTTCTTCCCATGTCTGCGTGGGTTTCCTCCCAAAGACATGCAGGTTAGGTGGATTGGCGATTCTAAATTGGCCCTAGTGTGTGCTTGGTGTGTTTGTGTGTGTCCTGCGGTGGGTTGGCACCCTGCCCAGGATTGGTTCCCTGCCCTGTGTTAGCTGGGATTGGCTCCAGCAGACCCCTGTGTTCGGATTCAGCAGGTTGGAAAATAGATGGCTGTTTCTGGTCTGGTTTTGGTTTATGTCTACAACCGTTGGGGTCAAGGTCGACATGTTTTGCTTTCATAGCCATCTTTTGACTGGTTTGGATGCTCAGGATATTCACAATTTGTTCAAACACTGCTTATTTTATCCTCCTTCTTTGTCATGATACGGACAACCACAGACTGGCTTGGAAAAGACCGGCAAAGGAACGGATCAGCCGGGATCTCATGCTGTAGAATCAACACCAGTAGTAGAAATGCCAGACGTCCCTCACATCTTATTATCTTTGGATGCAGAAAAAGCATTTGACATCTTTGAATGGGACGACCTCTTCATCACATTGCCCAAATATAAGTGCATGGATCAAACTACTTTATATTACTCCACAAGACTCTGTTTGTATTAACATTATTTCAAACTCACTCCTTCAAACTGGCTGCCATCCGTCACCATTGCACTATACGGTCACCATCGAGCCATTGGCTGTTCACTTTTGAAATGTATCAGAGATAAAGGGGATTATCAGTTAAGGCCTTGAACACACAATATCAGCATATGCAGATGGTATGGTCCTGTTTATATCTGACCCAGTGCATTCTGGGCCAGCAGTCCTAACAGCACTTGCATTGTTTCACAAGATATCAGGACTCAGACTCGTCTGAATAAAGTGTTCTTTGTCCAGTGAACTCTCCAGCACACAATACTAGACTGGCACCTTCCCATTTATTTTAGCAGATCAGTTTAAATATCTAGGGCTAAACATCACAAGTCAATATAAAGATCTTTATCAACAACATCGGGCGGCACGGTGGCGCAGTGGTAGCGTTGCTGCCTCGCAGTTACGAGACCCGGGTTCACTTCCTGGGTAATTCCCTGCGTGGAGTTTGCATGTTCTCCCCATGTCTGAGTGGGTTTCCTCCCAAAGACATGCAGGTTAGGTAGATTGGTGATTCTAAATTGGCCCTAGTGTGTGCTTGGTGTGTTTGTGTGTGTCCTGTGGTGGGTTGGCACCCTGCCCAGGATTGGTTCCCTGCCCTGTGTTAGCTGGGATTGGCTCCAGCAGACCCCTGTGTTCGGATTCAGCAGGTTGGAAAATAGATGGCTGTTTCTGGTCTGGTTTTGGTTTATGTCTACAACCGTTGGGGTCAAGGTCGACATGTTTTGCTTTCACAGTCATCTTTTGACTGGTTTGGATGCTCAGGATATTCACAATTTGTTCAAACACTGCTTATTTTATCCTCCTCCTTTGTCTCTTTATCTCTCTTTTATCCTTTATTTTTTATCACCATAATAATAATTCATTACATTTATATAGTGCTTTTCTCAGTACTCAAAGCGCTACCCACACAGGGAGGAACCGGGAAGCAAACCCACAATCTTCCACAGTCTCCTTACTGCAAAGCAGCAGCACTACCACTGTGCCACCTGGGAGGATACTAATGTCTATGTCTAATATGTCACAATCTCATCTTTCATTCTCTGATTTACAACAAAATGTGGTGTCTTAGGAACAGAGGAATGTGAATTAGAGACAGCGAGAGATAAGAGAGTCAGAGAAATAGAGAAAGAAAAGAGAGGAAAAAGACAAGAGTCTCGTCCGGTGTGAGAGATGGCCATCTAGGACGGAGCTCTACTGGCAGTGGTGTTTTTACGTTACTACAATCATTCTGAGGTATCCTGTATTTAGACAACCTGAGTGGGTTTAATTACAAGTGTATACAAGAATATACAAGCATGAGCAACAGACCAAGGGTTCAGAAAGAGAAGGAAAAGGAAGCTAAAGCTTCATCAAAGTTTAAATGGGGCTCAAGTTCCAGTTCATGATACGGCCAACCACAGACTGGCTAGGAAAAGACCGGCAAAGGAACGGATCAGCAGGGATCTCATGCTGTAGAATCGATAGATAGATAGATAGATAGATAGATAGATAGATAGATAGATAGATAGATAGATAGATAGATAGATAGATAGATAGATAGATAGATAGATAGATAGATAGATAGATAGATACTTTATTAATCCCAATGGGAAATTCACATTCTTCAGCAGCAGCATACTGATACAATAAATAATATTAAATTAAAGAATGATAATAATACAGGTGAAAAAAACAGACAATAACTATGTATAATGTTAAATATTAACGTTTACCCCCCCTGGTGGAATTAAAGAGTCGCATAGTTTGGGGGAGGAATGATCTCCTCAATCTGTCTGTGGAGCAGGACAGTGACAGCAGTCTGTCGCTGAAGCTGCTCTTCTGTCTGGAGATGACATTATTTAGTGGATGCAGTGGATTCTCCATAATTGATAGGAGCCTGCTGAGCGCCCTTCGCTCTGCCACAGATGTTAAACTGTCCAGCTCCATGCCAACAATAGAGCCTGCCTTCCTCACCAGTTTGTCCAGACGTGAGGCGTCTTTCCTCTTAATGCTGCCTCCCCAGCACACCACTGCGTAGAAGAGGGCGCTCGCCACAACTGTTTGATAGAACATCTGCAGCATTTTATTGCAGATGTTGAAGGAAGCCAGCCTTCTAAGGAAGTATAACCGGCTTTGTCCTCTCTTGCACAGAGCATCAGTATTGGCAGTCCAGTCTAATTTATCATCCAGCTGCACTCCCAGATATTTATAGGTCTGCACCATCTGCACACAGTCACCTTTGATGATCACTGGGTCTATGAGGGGTCTGGGCCTCCTAAAATCCACCACCAGCTCCTTGGTTTTGCTGGTGTTCAGGTGTAGGTGGTTTGAGTCGGACCATTTAACAAAGTCATTGATTAGGTCCCTATACTCCTCCTCCAGCCCATTCCTGATACAGCCCACGATAGCAGTGTCATCAGCAAACTTTTGCACATGGCAGGACTCCGAGTTGTATTGGAAGTCCGATGTATATAGGCTGAACAGGGCCGGAGAAAGTACAGTCCCTTGTGGCGCTCCTGTGTTGCTGACCACAATGTCAGACGTGCAGTTCCCAAGACGCACATACTGAGGTCTGTCTTTAAGATAGTCCACGATCCATGCCACTAGGTATGAATCTAATCCCATCTCTGTCAGCTTGTCCCTAAGGAGCAGAGGTTGGATTGTGTTGAAGGCGCTAGAGAAGTCTAGAAACATAATTCTTACAGCACCACTGCCTCTGTCCAAATGAGAGAGGGATCGGTGTAGCATATAGATGATGGCATCTTCCGCTCCCACCTTCTCCTGATATGCAAACTGCAGAGGGTCAAGGGCGTGTTGAACCTGTGGCCTAAGGTGGTGAAGCAGCAGCCTGTCCATGGACTTCATCACATGTGATGTCAGAGCAACAGGCCGAAAGTCATTCAGCTCACTAGGACGTGATACCTTTGGGACTGGGGTGATACAAGATGTTTTCCAAAGCCTCGGGACTCTCCCCTGTTCCAGGCTCAGGTTGAAGATGCGCTGTAGAGGACCCCCCAGCTCCGATGCACAGACCTTCAGCAGTCGTGGCGATACTCCATCTGGACCCGCTGCTTTGCTGGCACGAAGTCTCCTCAGCTCTCTGCTCACTTGCGCTGTTGTTATTATGGGTGGGGATGTTTTTCCTATGCTGGTATCAGCAGAAGGATGTGTGGAGGGTGCAGTACTCCGAGGTGAGAGTGAGAGTGGGTTAGGGTGGTCAAACCTGTTAAAAAAGTTGTTCATTTGGTTTGCTCTCTTCACGTCTCTCTCAATGGTGGTACCCCGCTTCGAGCTGCAGCCAGTGATGATCTTCATCCCATCCCACACTTCCTTCATGCTGTTATTCTGCAACTTCTGCTTCAGCTTTCTCCTGTACTGCTCCTTCGCCGCCCTGAGTTGGACTCGGAGTTCCTTCTGCACGCGCTTGAGCTCATGCTGATCACCGTCTTTAAAAGCCCTTTTCTTCTGATTCAAAAGGCCCTTGATGTCACTTGTAATCCATGGCTTGTTGTTAGCATAGCAGCGTACTGTTCTTACTGGAACTACAATGTCCATACAGAAGTTGATGTAGTCAGTAGTGTAGTCAACAACTTCCTCAATGTTCTCGCTATGAGATCCCTGCAGGATATCCCAGTCTGTAGTTCCAAAAAGTTCTCTCAGAGTATTCTCAGCCTCCGGGGTCCACTTCCTGAATGATCGTGTGGTTACAGGTAGGACTCTAACTTTTGGTTTATAGTGAGGCTGAAGCTGAACCAGGTTATGATCTCCTTTCCCAAGCGCAGGCAGCGGGGTGGCGCTGTATGCGTCTTTAACGTTTGCATACAGTAAATCAATAGTCTTATTTCCCCGGGTGTTACAGTCCACATACTGAGAGAATGCAGGTAATGTTTTGTCCAGCGTCACATGGTTAAAGTCTCCAGCGATTAGCACAAGCGCCTCAGGGTGCTGCGTTTGTAAAATAGCAACAGCGGAATGGATGATGTCACTCGCTGACTCCACTGCCCGAGGAGGAATGTATACAATAACAACAATGACATGTCCAAACTCTCTGGGCAAATAGTAGGGACGTAAACTTACGGCCAACAGTTCGATATCCCTGCAGCAAGTGGAGATTTTGACTTTAACATGTCCAGAGTGACACCACCGTGTATTAACATAGAGAGCGAGTCCTCCTCCTTTGTGCTTACCACAGGTACTTGCATCTCTGTCCGCTCTAACTGTGCTAAACCCGGGTAGCTCCACGTTGGCATCTGGGATGGTGTTATTTAGCCACGTTTCGCAGAAACACAACAAACTGCATTCTCTGTAGGTCCTTACATTTTTCACCATCAACACCAGTAGTAGAAATGCCAGACGTCCCTCACATCTTATTATCTTTGGATGCAGAAAAAGCATTTGACATCTTCGAATGGGACAACCTCTTCATCACATTGCCCAAATATAAGTGCATGGATCAAACTACTTTATATTACTCCACAAGACTCTGTTTGTATTAACATTATTTCAAACTCACTCCTTCAAACTGGATGCCATCCGTCACCATTGCACTATTCGATCACCATTGAGCCATTGGCTGTTCACTTTTGAAATGTATCAGAGATAAAGGGGATTATCAGTTAAGGCCTTGAACACACAATATCAGCATATGCAGATGGTATGGTCCTGTTTATATCTGACCCAGTGCATTCTGGGCCAGCAGTCCTAACAGCACATATGCAGATGGTATGGTCCTGATTATATCTGACCCAGTGCATTCTGGGCCAGCAGTCCTAACAGCCCTTGCATTGTTTCACAAGATATCAGGACTCAGACTCGTGTGAATAAAGTGTGCTTTGTCCAGTGAACTCTCCAGCACACAATACTAGACTGGCACCTTCCCATTTATTTCAGCAGATCAGTTTAAATATCTAGGGCTAAACATCACAAGTCAATATAAAGATCTTTATCAACAACATCTTGCTATTCAAACTGTAATGATCTGGACATCAACACAAACCGATGAATATACACAAGCCTGGTGTGCAATAGAAATCAAATCTTGCTGTTCTTCTTTATATGCCCTGCTGTGTGGCCCAGTAAATACAAATTATCATCAATATGCTAATAATTCAACTGTCCGTCACTCACTTAGAAAATTGAACCAATGTAAGAAGCAATTAAAGACAGAGAAGCTCTAATCTGTCACACTTTTACATGATAATCATCTTTCTCTGCCCTCTCAATCCTACACAGTATTTAATGTTTGAACAACATCCTGAATTTAAACACTTTGAGGACTGTATATTGATAATATCTTTGCATCTTATGAACAATTACATTTCAAATGTAACTTCCCAGTAACACAATTTTTCCACTACTTTCTTATCACTTTAACTTTGCTAACAGGAACCTGCCCAGTTTTCCTCAACTCCCAGCCATTTCTATTCCAGAGTTAATCCTGATCAGTCTAAAGACTCGGACAGCATCTCAGTAAAATAGAAAAGCATCTTGACGTCTCTTCCTTTCACAGATCCTACGGTGTGGATAGCGCTTTGAGTACTGAGAAAAGCGCTATATAAATGTAATGAATTATTATTATTATTATTATGTTGGTATGAAAGGATCATTCACTTACCATCTGTGAAAAGGAGTGGAAGGCAGCCAGCCACACACACAGAGACGTCACTCCAACTCCAAATGCACAAAGCACTCAATCATTCCATTTCAAATCTTTTATCAAGCACATTTATCTAACTTCAAATTGTCCAAAATGGATCCAGACCAAGACTCAACCTGTGAACATCTCACTGGGCCTCATGGTTTGGGCCTGCATGAAATTGACGTCATTCTGGACCAAAACCTTTGACTGCCTAGCAGACAGCCTCGGCGTCACAGTCACTCCTGACCCATTAACAGCTGTGCTTGGTGGGCTCCAGCAGGGTGGGCTTACAGTGGAGAAGGACACACCAACTGTAATGGCCTTCACTGCATTACTAGAATGAATGACGACTTATCCTGCTCAACTGACAGAATCCCACCCCCCACCTCTTTTAAGTCAGTGGGTAACTGATGTCCTGGAATATTTGAAATTGGAAAAATCAAATTCCCACTTAGAGGAACCGCTCAAAACTGAATTAAAATATGGCAGGATCTCATTAACGAGTCAAATCTTAGAATAGCCATTTAAATTGGGCAGTAGGACATTCCTCTTTGTCTCTTTTTTATTTCCTTTTTTAAAGCTTTGCTCATCTTGTAGTCTCTCCTCTCTTTCTCTTGGTGGCGGTTGAATTGTGAAGTTTGACAGGATTGTATGGAAAAGAACAGAAACTCACCTGTAAAAACTGCTCACCACTCAGAGGTTCAGACGACTGCACGAGTACCTGCAGATGACAAGAGCAGAATGGGGACTGTGAAGATGGCATTTGGTGACATTCACTGGGCAGGCATTACTAGAACAGGGCAGTTCAAATATAACACATAACTGATGAGCATCTAAAACACTGAAGACCACTAAAGTACCAGTCAGTGCCCAGCATACCCTCTGCTGTGTAACACACTGGGCTCACTGGTGTGTAAAGACTTGTGGAAGACTTAGCAGCTCTCACTTTATCTCTTGGCTGTTCCTCTTCACCACAGATGGTCTTCAGGTCCTGTTAGTCAGAGAAGTCAGGCGTGTAGTGTTCAGCTGGAGTGCCCACCAAGAATGAGCAGAACATTCTGTGCTGAGGTCCTTTAAAGGCTTTAGCCATCACATCTCTGGGGTTCTGTCCAAGCAGATCCTTTCACAGAGTTTGACTCATCAGATCCTTCAGACCAACATAAATTCTAAATGTCACATCTGGAGGAAACCATGCAGAGCTTTCACATCAGAGCCAAGAAGACTGCAGGCCGTGATCGCTGCCAAAGGGGCTTCAAGTAAGTACTGAGTAAAGGGTCTGATTACTTGGGTCAGTGGGATATTTCAGGTTTTATTTTTATTTAATTTGCAAGAATGTCTTAAATTCGACTTTCACTTTATGAACTGAAATGACTTTAGTACAAGGCTGCAACATAAGAAAATGTGGAAAAGTGAAAGGGTCTGAAGACTTTCTGAAGGCGCTGTATGTGGACATGTCCAGAGTTGATCTTCTGTTAAAGGCAATCTTTAGATAAAGGTGACAGAACACAACAAACATCACACCACATGCACATTCGGTAGTAAATATTATCATTTCAATAAACAGAAATGCAAATTCCACATATGGAAAAAGTAAGTGCACCCCTCCATTGATTAGCACCTCAAATACCTCAAATTAGAATCAGGTGGTGATGATGATGAGGACATCCTGAGAGAGGATCTCGTCTGAAGCTGTCTTCTTATTGAACCCTCCCACATTTAAGTTGGTTTGCTCTGGTGTTGAAGTGTGTGTTATCACAAAAGAGCTCTCTGAGGCCTTCAAAGTGAAGGGTGTAGATGACTCTGAGTTTGGGAAGGAATTTCAAGAGATCTTCAGACAAAAGGTGCTGAGAGAAGGACCTCCAGGTAGTACTTGTCACTGATGACTTTAAAGTGCACGAGTCTGCCATTAGAAAGAGGCTTCACACATGAGATCTGCATGGGAGGTGTGCCAGGAGGAAACCAGAAAGAACATCAGGGCAACGCTAAATTTGATCTGTGAGCCCATTGGGAGGTCAAGTGACTTGCTGAGGGTCAGTATTTGAACTCACAACCTCAGGGTGTGAAGCACAACAGCACACTACCTGCTGTGACGTCTGGGCCTGATGCTCCTTCTCTGCTCTTGTGTGGTCGGCCTCATAAGCTAGATTAGCTCTGCACTGCGTCTGATATCTCACTATGTGGTGACTACTGAAGAGCCTATGTCATAGTGTGTCACCTTAAACGTTGTGGAAGCCGGCCTGGACACAGACAGGCGGACACCGCTGGTTTGCAACCAAACACACATTTATTTATATTTACAAGTGAAACAGCACACAACCCAGTACTTCCATACTCTCACCCCCAAAGTCCAGGCCTCACAATGCCTCTCTTCAGGTCCGCCTCCACTCCTGTCCTCCCGAGCTCCGTCTTTCTTCCTCCCAACTCCAGGCATTGAATGGAGGGAGGTGGCCCCTTTTAAACCCACCCGGACGTGCTCTAGGTGCCTCCCAATGAGCTCCTGCCAGCACTCCCTGGTGTGACTGAAATGCCGGCTGTGCACCCGGAAGCACTTTGGGTGTCACTGGTCTTCTTTCCCCCAGCACTCCCAGGTGTGGTGGAAGTGCTGAGGGCCAGGGCTCCTCAAGCATTGAGGCGTCCCCTGGCGGTGACCACGGGCCCTGTGGACGATTTTTGTGACTGAAGACAGAGAAGAAAATTAAAATTAGTCAAAACCTTTTATTAATACATACCAAGCAAGGGTAAAATGTCAGAGAAACACAGTCCTAGGACACCGCGCTTCATCTGCCTCGAGCGCAGATGTCCTTGTTCTTTTATACCTTTCTAATCTCCTGATCGTTGACCATGTAAGCAAAAAATAGCATCCTGACTCATTGTACTTTTCCAGTTTTTGTAAAGTTATTACCCTAAAGGTATATTTTCTTGTCACACACATCATCAAAAGAAACTTCCAGAAAGTATACATGCTTTTTGTCACGTACGCAAAACACAAACAAGTTTCATCACTCTGTCCTATTTTCTATACACACATACATTTTGTTCAATTACATCTTTTTTTATTTCCACACTCCTCCCTTTTTGAACAAAAATGATGTGGGCCTATATAATTCTATCTTGAAATGGTTGATGAAGGGGAAGGGGGAGAGAAAATGGAAGAAGCTATACGAGACATGCGCTCCTCATGTAGCATATATGCCCTTTCTATAGAGGCAGTAAAGTACTTAGATATTATATTGCGAAACAAAGGGATAATACAACAACCAACCAGGAGGAGGAGACAAAATGTCACAACCAAAGAAATAAAAACAGATCTTATCCATTGTCCCCAGGATCCGAAGGAGGATGCAAACCACTGATCCCAGGGATTTGTAATGCCAGAATTAGTGGAAAGTTCTTTAGAGAGAAAGCAGTGAGGCCTGCCAATGCACGAGTTATTGATCCATCTGGCGCGGTATTATTTGGAATATATATACAACAAGCATCACCAAACATAGCACAGACACCTCCCTTTTCGGCAAGTAACATTTCCAAGGCTAGACGATTTTGCCAAGTCATCAGAGAAGTACGATCAAGCTGTTCATGTATACCTTCAATAGCGTCTTTGGTGAAGTTAAGGAAACGTTGCTGGTTATAATAAAGATAATTAATCCAGTCTACATTCTTATTAATAGTAATTTGGGGTATGATAGATTCAAAACCGGCTGCGACTTGATTCCTAGCTTTAAATCTGTCTGGGACACCCCTAGGGACTCCAATAGCATCTATGTATACTCCAGGGCCATGTAAGGAGAGGGAGGTAAGGATAACTAATTGGACTGGAGCACAGGTACCAGACCAATTAGGGGGAAAGGTGGCAAATAATTTGGACCTACGACACATCCACCAAATATCTGATCTAGGAGTGGTTTGGGAGAGAAGAAAGAAAGACAGAACGGTGTTCAGAGAAAAGGTAACCTGAAAAGTTTGAGAACAGAAAGAAAATGGTAATTCTCCTACCCATGTCGTTCCATAAGATTTGAAACATGTATAATTTCCTTCGTGAGTTTGAAACATAGGGGTATCCATGTGACGGGTGGGGGAAAAAAGAATAGATAGATTAGAACACTTTGAACTAGAGAGGGGTTTCTTGGAAGTAGTGAATCAATACAGAAGGCAGGGCAACCCCACGGGGTCAGAAATGTTAGATAATGGAAAAGGGACTGTAGCTAAATGGGGACGGGCTGCAGCGCACGCATAACAATGAGAACGATTAACTTGCTTAGCTGAATAGAGAACCCACTGCAACCATCTATTCTGATCTCCATAACCAGTTTCTACTGAAAAAATGGATGAAAAGGTGGAAATATTCATAATCTTAACAGGAGAAAAATCTGAACCAAAAGTTGGGGAGATGGGTGTGTGTGCCAGAGAATGAGGGGTGTTAGTAACAGGATTGTCAATCTTAATTAGAAATCTCCCCAAAGGATCTGTTCCAGATACATATACCCCTAATACATAAATACCTGAGTTACAATGGTTGTCAGCACATACAATGAGAGGCATGTCCTTTTATGATAGAAAACCGATTTTTTAAACCGTATTTTTGGGCCTCAAAAGGTTGATAACCCCAGTCCTCAGTTCCAGTGTTAGCAAAAACCCATTGCCAGTTGTCGCAGTCACTTCCCCTCATACACACGTATTTGTCAGATCCGGTCCACTGGGCTTGTCGACCAGTCCCACAGTTGATAATAGAGCAGAAATCAAACTGCACTGATGTGGTGATTCCCAACGGGAAAGTCAAGGTGACCAGGGCAGTAGACAAGGGAAAGGAAAAACATAGTAGCACAGCAATCAAGGGTGCCATCTCTTGCAATGTGAGGCGTGAATCCAGGCAGGCAGTCCCTCAACTTTCACGGCGTGTGGTGTGGATAGAAGAATTTGGAATGGTCCTCTCCACCTAGGCTGATGCCAGTGTTTCCTCCGAGTATCTCGAACCAGGATCCAGGTGCCCAAACGAATTGGTAAATCCTTGGAAAGGGGGCTGGTCCTCCAGGCTTGATCAACCTGCTGGTGGATTTCCTTCAACGAGGTTCGCAAACCTGCAAGACTAGAGAGAAAATCATTGGGAGAAAAGGTTTGTTAGTGTGTTTATGAGTCCAGACTCCATCAGAGAGGGACCCTTCTTTGGACCATTTTCTCCTTTCGATATCCGTGGCTGCATTCTGTAAAGAAATAATTTAATTATCAGGGTCCTGGTCATTTCTCTGTTGGAATAAAGAAATTGGTGTGTTATTATATGCAGCCTCTTTAGCAAAGTGGTCAGCTAAATCATTCCCTTTGCTAGCAGGATCCTGTTTTCCCGTGTGAGCTTGACACCCAACAATCGCTAGCTCCGATGGTTTGGTTATAACTTCTAAAGGGATTCGATCAATTTCTGATGTTGGATGGGTTTGCCAGTACTGGTCTTAATTTGTGCTTAAAGGTTATCTATGCAATATATTTAAACGCGTCTTTTCCTTCATGCTTATTATTAACAAGGAAAACATACGTGCTTGAACCTTTATTCGTATCAAGTGTGCTGACCACTGCGTCACCATGCTCTTCCTTTATAGTACCTAAAATACACAACTTCCATTCATATCACAATTAGACACACACATTCATATCACAATTAGACACATTCCGCTTATCGCCAAAAAACTTGTCTCCCTTCTCATGTAATATTATTAAAAGAGCATTTTCCCTTCAAACTTGATCAGGGTTTAAAAGGAAAAATACTTTTGTATATTTACAAGCCTTAAACAAAAGTGGAGACATTCATTTGCGCTAAACCAATTACACAAATCGATAATTATCTTTTTCAGTTTTTAGTTAGAGCTCTCCAGGACTGGTCTTAAATTCCCTTAGTTTCCATAGTGTTCCATGATCATGGCAGACTCCAAAAGCATACCTGGAATCTGTATAAATTGTTACGATCTTCCCTTCGGACAGCTGACATGCTTGAGTGAGTGCTACGAGTTCAGCTGTTTTGTGCACTTAGCTTTATGAAATTTGATTTGCTTCCAGCAGGCGGTCCCCTTGGACCACTGCGTAACTGGTTGAGGGCGCTCCATTTTTCAATTGTAACATTTGACAAAGTACAGAGTACATTCTGATACTCATAGGGATCCCTTTAATACACTCTATAACACACAAAATCACCCATACCATTTTCAACACACTTCACCCCAGTATTATTCTATATTTACACTATATTTGGAAACAATGCAGCAAAGGAAACAGAAACAAATGGACTCTGAAGAAAAGCAAGTTCCACTCTTCAGGACAAACAAACATAAAACAGCCTCTCAAATACACACGTCACAAGAAAAAAAAAGAAAAAGACAGAAGAAATTTCATGAGAACTACATCCGTGCTTGCTAATACAGCTTCTGTTGTTGCAGCCACAGCACGAAGACACGGAGGAAATGCTGCGGCCACTGGATCCAGTTTTGTTTTAGAAAAAAAAATAAGTCACCGGTCTTTGTTTATCTCCATGTTGTTGCGTCAGTACTGAATTCATAAATCCCTGCTTTTCGTCCACGAACAAAGTGAATGGACGAGAATGATCAGGCAAACCTAGCGCGGGCGCAGATAAAAGAGTAGTTTTGAGGTTACAGAGCCTTCTCAGCCAGTTGTTGCAACGGCTGTGCTCTTTCAGTAAAATTTAGAACCCACTGTCTGCAGTGGCTGTAATGCGATTTTACAGTTGTTTTGATTAGCTGCAGCTTAACTTTTAGAAACTTTATGGCCATTGTCCCCCAAAAACATTCTGGGTATCTATTGTCCCCCAAAAACAGCAACAATTTCTGAGTATTGTACAATCTTCTTTCCGTAGCGCTACATATTATTTCCATCTACATACTGTATCAATGTACTACCTTTTTCCGGCCAGACGCCTTCTAAATTTTGGGCAAGAGCTTAACCAGAAACACAAAGGGCTTCTCTGTATCCCTGAGGCATGACGGTCCATGTCCATCGGCGGTACCGCGTTTGACGAGATCGGGATGTACGGCGGAGATGCCAGCCTCTGCTTCGGGAGACAAAGGATATTGGGCACGGTGCGGGCGGAAGGAGGATTTCGGGTGGATCACCAGAGGCTCACAGTGGGCTATCCTTTGAAACACTACTTTAGTTATTAAATGGTCAGGAGTATCAAAAATACCCGGAGTAACTTGTAACCAGTCTGTTCTTTCAAGGCATTTTTCCACCCATGGTCCTATTTTCTCCCATTTAACAGTGTGTGATTTAGCTAAGGAAAAATATGAGGCACTATTTTGCCAAGATAATATATGTGCTGTGAGCATGTAAAATGAACAGAAGCAGCTGCCTTTGTGGATGAAATAAAAACACAGTAGATGTGAAGGGTTTCGGGGCAAATACCAGAAATAAGGAAAGATTCTAGCCAGGTGGTGTCTACTTCTATAGGGAAGTATTGGGCAGTACAGTGTAAAATGTCAGGGGCCTGTAAATTGGGAAAAAGACAAGGGGAAAAAGAATGTAGGGCTTTGAGGAGAATGGTGTGTGGGGAAATATCTAAAGTCCATGCTGCAAAAGAGGGTTTGGGATAAGGGGTAATTTGACACAACAACTTGGGGGTTGAACAGAAAAAACAAAGCTGATTCAAACTTGAAAAAGGTGAGGTTGTCCAGAAGCAGTAAGCACAGTAACAGTTTTCGTTCGAAGCAGGGACCTTTGCCAGCAAGCGAGCGGCACCAGTATCGATTAAGAAAACAGTCTCAGTGCCATCAACGAACAATGTCAGTAAAGGATCAGTCTCTGAATTATGAGTGAGCAAAGGTAGTTGAAAAGAGTGGCTGGAGGTCCCAGTGTTTTCCTATGGCCAGTATTGTTAGTCAGGGGTGTCAGAGGAAACAGGTGGAATAAGGGGAGGTGGGGGCTGTTGCTGTCTGTGAGGGCACTCCCGACGAAAATGTCCAGTTTCACCACAGGCGTAGCAAGAGAAGGAATTAGCATTGGAATTAAAGGGAGAGGGAATAAAAGGATTCTTAGTGTGGTCAACAGGAGGAGCTCTAAAACCACCTCGTCCTCTTCCTCGTCCTCGTCCCCTTCCTCTAAAGCCATATCCTCGACCTTGGTCAGGAGCATTCCTGGTATAATAGTTCATCTGTGTTGCCAATAATTTGGCATGAGAGTTCGATTCGGCCTGTTCAGCATGTCGTTTGACTTCATCAAACGTGGCACTTTCCCACTCAATACAGGAAGTGCGGACCTTGTTTTGTATATCAAAGTGCAAACCGGAAACAAAAGGTGGAACTGCAGCTCGGGTGCGGTCATCAGCATTTCCCAAGCCCGAGTGATTAGCCATAAGGTCTTGAATCCTATGTGCCCATTCATCAACCGTCTCGTCTTTCTTTTGTTTTGCAGCAGAAATAAGGGACCAGTCCGTTCTTTTTTTATATTTTTCTGCAATATTTTGTCTCAACGCCTCCCATTGTGGGTTAAATTCGCCTTCTCCACCTATCCCCTGTCCTCGAGTTAAAGCTGGGTTCCATACCCATGGAATGTCATTGCGGACACCCCTGCTAACAGTGGCCCATGTGGTCCCAAACTTTCGACGAAGTACCTGGGTCCATTCAGCAGCATTAGGCTTATACATGCTATCTAATTGATCAAGTTGTTCAACAAATTTTAGTCCTCCTACTTCCTTTGGATCTGGAAGTGTATTCACGACATCTTTTAGTTCTTGGATGTCCCAATTCCGATTTATCATAACTGTTGTGGGATTTTGGGGTCCAGCTGGATGGGCAGGGTTATAATGGGGATTGGGAACTTCTATTAAAGGGCAAGTAAGTGAAGGTGAAGGATCAGAGGAGAAAAAAGTTGGAGCTGGTTTGTAGTGCATTTAGAGACGGGGGTTTGTGTAGTACAGGGTGAGTCATAGTGATCTGTGCCTGGGGATTCATCAGGGGAAACTTCTGCTAGTTGTAGTGCAGGGGGGGACAGTCGGAATGGGGAAATAGAGGAGGGGATAATAGAGGTGTCTGAGGTTGGTTCTGAGGAGGGGAAAAAAAATAATAGGATAAAGGGGGTACTGCTTCTAAATTTCTATCGATTCGATACGGTCCACTATTATTTACATCTCCTGTCCCCTCTATTGGCCAACGCCCACCACTCTGTCTATTCCGTTTCTTACATGCCTTCTTGAAATCTAAACCTGTCTTCTTTTCTATTAATTTACTAGGAGACCCATTTTTACGGGGCGTCTGTTGATCCTCCGAAAATAATCCTTCCAGCATTAATGATTTTGATCCCCCTGTGCGGCGATTAACAGGCTTACTGTTATAAATTCCCATTATATCCCCTTGCTCTCCCGGGTTCTGTATTTAATTTTCCAACTATATACTGATTCGCCTAATCCCTTGTACGTATGAATCAGCAAGGCATTAAGTGTGCCACTCACTAAACCTAAACTGTTCCCTTCTTAGTCCCAAGGGGAGACACCTAACTATCGGTCCTGTCCCAGTTCCCAGGAGAACACGGTTTTGTTGCTTATTCCGTATGTAGATTTATTTATTCCTTCCTAACAGCAATCCTGCAATCTATGCTCTTTTCGGTTTATATTTCCATACCACCCCGTTACTCGTCCCGTTAGCCTGTCCGCTCACATCCCTGGATTCCAGCTCAGGTGACTTCGTGTCCGATTCGGTTCAGCAGAATACTACATCAATACGTCCAGCCGAGTCTAGGATATGGGTGAGGCCAGTATCCTTTCGTCAGACCTTTCGTATGCGTCAAACTGCTTGGGTCAAGTCTCCATCACCTTAAGCAACCCGTTGAGATATGAGTATGACTAGACGGTCAACAGGAAACTCGCCCTCCCGTTATTTAGAAAATAAATCCCCCGGTGCTTACCCCAGCCTGGAAATGTGCAAGCTCTGTCTGGAAATCCGTTCAGTCACCGTGGATGTAGCAAAGAGGAGACCAGGGGCTCCTCACGCAAGAACTGTTTCAGGACAGGGCAGTCCTAACTTTTGCCGGAGCTGCATGCTCTGCTGCCGGATATCTCAAGTTAACGGCAGTCCGCTGGTAAGACGGATCACTGAAATGGTCTCGCTGGAGGAGTCGACCGGCCGTCTCTTGCCCCACGTTGGGCGCCAAAACTGTGGACGATTTTTGTGACTGAAGACAGAGAAGAAAATTAAAATTAGTCAAAACCTTTTATTAATACATACCAAGCAAGGGTAAAATGTCAGAGAAACACAGTCCTAGGACACCGCACTTCATCTGCCTCGAGCGCAGATGTCCTTGTTCTTTTATACCTTTCTAATCTCCTGATCGTTGACCATGTAAGCAAAAAATAGCATCCTGACTCATTGTACTTTTCCAGTTTTTGTAAAGTCATTACCCTAAAGGTATATTTTCTTGTCACACACATCATCAAAAGAAACTTCCAGAAAGTATACATGCTTTTTGTCACGTACGCAAAACACAAACAAGTTTCATCACTCTGTCCTATTTTCTATACACACATACATTTTGTTCAATTACATCTTTTTTTATTTCCACACCCCTATTGGGTTGAGCTTCCAAGCTCCTTTCCCATGGTCCCCAAAGCCACCAGGGCGGTCAGCCCCTCATGGTCTGGAGGAGGCATAAGCCCTCCTCCGGTCCTTCTGGGAGTCCCCAGCCGCTCGCCACAACATGTTAGCCTATCAGCATAAGTCATGTCACATTAGTGTCTGTCAATTTAATGTTATGTGCCACCTGTCACTTTGGTAATATTTTTAACTTAACTTTAATTTTCTACCTTTATATTCATTCTGATCTATGTGTATACAGTATTAATTTATTTATATACTTCTGTAAAAAGCCACATTTCTAAAGCCAAAGCTCTATCTAATTCTAAATTCTAATTTATGCTGACACAGCATTTTTATCGACTAAGAAATGCACAGAAGCAATTAAAAGATTAATAAAAGGTTAAGTTATATCATTAAACCTGTTAAGTATAACTCAAGTAATGCACTGATTAGACCTCATCTGGAGTGTTGTGTGCCACTCTGGTCACCAAGAAAAACATAGCACCACTTGAAGCTGTGCAGAGGAGAACAGCCAGGTGCATCATGGGACTGAAGGCCATGTCCTACTGTGACATACTCAGAGAATTAGACCTGCTTAGTCTGAACAAGGCAAACTGGTCCCAGGTGAGGGATGAGACAAAGTGCGGTTCAACATAACCTCCTATGATGAATAAAAAATTTGGACGGCGTTTACCCTCGCTCAGACACGAGTCACCGGGGCCCGCCTCTGGAGCCAGACGTGGAGGTGGGGCTTGATGGCGAGCACCTGGTGGCTGGGCCTGCACCCATGGGGCTCGGCTGAGCACAGCCTGAAGAGGCAAAATGGGTCCCCCTTTCTATGGGCTCACCACCTATGGGAGGGGCCAAGGAGGTCGGGTGCAGTGTGAGTTGGGTGGTGGCCAAAGGCGGGGACCTTGGTGGTCCGATTCTCGGCTATAGAAGCTGGCTCTTGGGACGTGGAATGTCACCTCTCTGAAGGGGAAGGAGCCTGAGCTTGTGCGTGAGGTTGAGAGGTTCCAGCTAGATATAGTCGGGCTCACCTCGACGCACAGCTTGGACTCTGGAACCAATCTCCTTGAGATGGGCTGGACTCTCTACCGCTCTGGAGTTGCCCCCGGTGAGAGGCGCCAAGTGGGTGTAGGCATTCTTATTGCCCCCCGGGGGGGGGGGGGGGTCCTAACTGTTGTTTGTGCGTACCCACCCTTTTTGAAGTCCCTGGAGAGGGTGCTAGAGGGCATACCATCTGGGGACTCCCTCGTTCTGCTGGTAGACTTCAATGCTCACGTGGCCAATGACAGTGAGACCTGGAACGGTGTGATTGGGAGGAATGGCCCCCCTGATCTGAACCCGAGTGGTGTTTTGTTATTGGACTTCTGTGCTCGTCATGGATTGTCCATAACGAACACCATGTTCAAGCATAGGGGTGTTCATATGTGCACTTGGCACCAGGACACCCTAGGCCTCAGTTCGATGATCGACTTTGTGGTCGTGTCATCGGACTTGCGGCCACATGTCTTGGACACTCGGGTGAAGAGAGGAGTAGAGCTGTCAACTGATCACCACCTGGTGGTGAGTTGGCTTCGATGGTGGGGAAGGATGCCAGTCAGGCCTGGTACGCCCAAGCATGTTGTGAGGGTCTGCTGGAAACATCTGGCAGAGCCCCCTGTCAGAAGTAGCTTCAACTCCCACCACCAGCAGAACTTCAACCACATCCTGAGGGAGGTGGGGGACATCGAGTCCGAATGGGCCATGTTCCATGCCTCTATTGTTGAGGCAGCTGACCGGAGCTCTGGCTGTAAGGTGGTCGGTGCCTGTCATGGTGGCAATCCCCCAACCCATTGGTGGACACCAGCGGTGAGGGATGCCATCAAGCTGAAGAAGGAGTCCTATTGTCCTGTGGGACTCTGGAGGCAGCTGATAGGTACCAGCAGGCCAAGCGGAATGCGGCTTCGGTGGTTGCTGAGGCAAAAACTTGGGCGTAGGAGGAGTTTGGGGAGGCCATGGAGAACGACTTTCGGACTTTGAGGAGATTCTGGTCCACCATCCAGCGTCTCAGGAGGGGGAAGCAGTGCAGTGTCAACACTGTATATGGTGGGGATATTGCGCTGCTGACCTCGACTCGGGACTTTGTGGGTCGGTGGGGGGAGTACTTCGAAGACCTCCTCAATCCCACTAACATGCCTTCCAATGAGGAAGCAGAGCCTGGGGACTCGGAGGTGGGCTCCCCCATCTCTGGGACTGAGGTCACTGAGGTGTTCAAAAAACTCCTTGGTGGCAGGGCCCCGGGGGTGGATGAGATATGCCCGGAGTTCCTCAAGGCTCTGGATGTTGTAGGGCTGTCTTGGTTGACACGTCTCTGCAACATCGCATGGACATCAGGGACAGTGCCTCTGGATTGGCAGACTGGGGTGGTGGTCCCCCTCTTTAAGAAGGGGGACCGGAGGTTGTGTTCCAACTACAGAGGGATCACACTCCTCAGCCTCCCTGGAAAAGTCTATTTGGGGGTCCTGGAGAGGAGGGTCCGTCGGATAGTCGAGCCTTGGATTCAGGAGGAACAGTGTGGTTTTCGTCCTGGTCGCGGAACAGTGGACCAGCTCTACACCCTTAGCAGGGTCCTGGAGAGTGCATGGGAGATCGCCCAACCAGTGTACATGTGTTTAGTGGACTTGGAAAAGGCGTTCGACTGTGTCCCTCGGGGAATCCTGTGGGGGGTACTCCGGGAGTATGGGGTACCGGAACCCCTGATAAGAGCTGTTCGGTCCCTGTACGATCGGTGTCAGAGCTTGGTCCGCATTGCCGGCAGTAAGTTGAACCCGTTTCCAGTAAGAGTTGGACTCCGCCAGGGCTGCCCTTTGTCACCGATTCTGTTCATAACTTTTATGGACAGAATTTCTAGGTGCAGCCAAGGTGTTGAGGGGGTCCAGTTTGGTGGACTCAGGATTGGGTCACTGCTTTTTGCAGATGATGTTGTCCTGTTTGCTTCATCAGGCCGTGATCTTCAGCTCTCTCTGGATCGGTTCAGAGCCGAGTATGAAGTGGCTGGGATGGGAATCAGCACCTCCAAATCTGAGACCATGGTCCTCAGCCGGAAAAGGGTGGAGTGCCCTCTCAGGGTTGGGAGCGAGATCCTGCCCCAAGTGGAGGAGTTCAAGTATCTCAGGGTCTTGTTCACGAGTGAGGGAAGAATGGAGCGTGAGATCGACAGGCGGATCGGTGCGGCATTCGCAGTGATGCGGGCTCTGCATCGGTCTGTCGTGGTGAAAAAGGAGCTGAGCCATAAGGCAAAGCTCTCAATTTACCAGTCGATCTATGTTCCTACCCTCACCTATGGTCATGAGCTATGGGTAGTGACCGAAAGAACGAGATCGCGAATACAAGCGGCTGAAATGAGTTTCCTCCGCAGGGTGTCTGGGCTCTCCCTTAAAGATAGGGTGAGAATCTCAGAGTAGAGCCGCTGCTCTTCTGCATCGAGAGGAGTCAGATGAGGTGGCTCGGGCATCTGATCAGGATGCCTCCTGGACACCTCCCTGGTGAGGTGTTCTGGATACATCTAACTGGGAGGAGGCCCCGGGGAAGACCCAGGACATGCTGGAGGGCCTGGGAACGCCTCGGGATTCTCCTGGAAGAGCTAGAAGAAGTGGCCGGGGAGAGGGAAGTCTTGGCATCTCTGCTCAAGCTGCTGCCCCCGCGACCCGACTTCAGATAAGCGGAAGAGGATGGATGGATGGATAGTCTGAACTGAGAAGACTGTGTGGGGACCTCATCCAGGTATTTCAAATCCAAAAAAGGCATCGACAAAGGAGATCCAGCAACATTCTTTTGACCAGAGAGTGAATCATGAACTCGAGGACATCAGTGGAAATTAAGGTGAAGTGTGTTTAAAACTGAAGCCAGGATGCACTTCTTTACACAAAGAGCTGTGAGACTCTGAAAGAAACTACAGGGTGGTCCAGATCTAATTATGCAGATCCAGATCATCTGGATAACTTTGATTTATGCGGGGACGATTCCAGTTTGGTGCAAAGACGATTCTTCATGTCGTCAGTTTGCACACTTCTCGATGGTATGGGATTTTTCAGGTGATTTTCTATGTAATAAACTTAAGTTATAGTAGCATAATGAAAATTGCATAATTAGATCTGGACCACCCTATCCCGAGACATGGAGTTGAAGCAGAAACCTTGAGAACCTTTAAGAAGATTTTGAATGAGACATTGAGACGGCTTAGCTATTAGCTAAACAAAACGAGCCTGATGGGCTGAATGGTCTCCTCTTATTTGTCAAATTTATGTTTCTTAATTCTTCCCTTTGGAGGTTATGGCGTTCAGTGTTTAGACCCAAAACGTTCTTAATTTCCTTTGTCAAAAACAGCATATTAAATGAGCTTCAGGTATGACAATTCTTATTGTGTATATACCAATTTTGTAAAAATGACTAATAGTATATTTCATATATTTCTAAGATTGTTTTAAAATCTGATTTTTTAAAACATTTTCAGTTTCAGTGTTCGTATCCAAAGAATGTCTATTAGGTATCGTCTCTTATTCTAATTTTGTTGGCCTGGACTGGTATTTTATGTGTGGAGGTCCTAGAGTTCCCCCCAGAGTCTGAAATAATTAAGTGGTGGTACAAAGTCATTGCTGATTAATGCAAATCCTTTGAAATCTCAGTTATTGTGATTCAGGGATCCCTTGACACGTACAGTAGAATGAGAGCTGCGTCTGTGGAGCAAGCAGTGAATATCGCTATCTTTGAAATATATTTAAGTACCCAGAAGAGTTTATAACAAACAATCCTGTCCAAAAATGGGTTCTGATTGCTGTGCATCTTCAAAACTAATTTTATGATCAAGTTATGACAATTCAAAATGATAACCCATTGGTTAAGTTATTCTTCTGTTCTATAAATATCCTCAAATATGTGATATTAGCGTATGCTGCAGCAAATTGATTGTCCTTGGCTGTGCTCTTCACTTGAAGATGAAATTCCTCAAATCTAAAGCTGTTTGATCCTAAGGAGATTTCCAGGAGTTGGAGGATGTACTTCTCCTATCGGTCATTCTTAGTGTCCATTCCCTCATCAACGGCTTTATTTGTAGACAGACTTGCAGCATCATAAACAATGAGTAACCGTCTCGTATGGAAATCATTTAAGTTATTAATGAAACCTTTTAAGTCTTTAACATAACATTCAGGTTTCGTTGCAAACTAATTTATGTGGAAATCCCAAAACTCTGCTACAGCCCACATTTCACTTGCACAGTCAGAGACAATACAATGGGTGACCCCCGTAGGGATGCAGTAGGGTACCACCCAAGTCGCCGGCGCAGCGCGTAGAAACCTGCAGGCCTGGGGTTATTTGGGCCCATTAAGGACGGAGAATTGGCATTCTCATAATGTCACTGAACTTCTGGCGCTGCCATGAGTGGCCTGCCGGTAACAGCAGCTCCAGTGTTTGTCTGTCTTCATTTGTTATTTATCATTTTAATTTCTGCAATTGTTCTTTTAGGGTTTCGTTCCTAGCTACTCACGTATCGTTTACCCCCACAGGATACAGCAGCATTTGAGTCTGTCTATCGGGTTGCAGTCTTCTTAAAGTTTTCTGTTAAATGACAGATTCTTGCTCTCCATTTGGACAAGTGGATTATAAAACTTTCCAGTTCTGTTAAAGTTGGAATTATCCAATATAGTAATTGGCAACGGTCCTGTTAAGGACCAATTTAACCTTTTGGGCTGTTTTTTTGAGAACTCTTGGTAACAGAATATCTTTTAGTATTGTTAGCAGAACTGTCTATTCTGGGCCGTAAGATGGCGCCGACTGGTGTGGCTGGCCATCTGCTCGTGTCTCTAGTCTATGTTTTAACTTTGTTTTTATGTTTTAGTTTATCCCAACAGCCACTGTCCTATGATCGTGAGTCTTTACTATGTATATAACATTACTTCTATTTATTATGTATTTTATTTTATTTTCATATGTTTCATTTCTATTTATGTTTTATGCTAATTTGTTTTGTTTTTCTTTTATTCTATTATTGTAAAGCACTTTGGCCACAGCATTACTATGTTGTTTTAAATGTGCTATATAAATAAATTGACATTGACATTGTCCTTCTGTGTGTTTACTATCTGGCTCTAAATCATTTATGTAAATTGTTAATGAGGAGAATGAATATCCTGTTTCTGAAGAGTTTAGGGGCGTACTGACAGGTACGTTTTGATTGCAATTGTTTGGAGGACATTTTCATCGCTCCCATAAAGAAGGTACCGTTCTAATCACGTGGGTCACTTTGATTTGGTCTTATTGACATTTGTGTTTGACGTTCTACTTGCAATTCCTGTTCTACTGTTTTTAGCAGAAATCTCAGTATAACCGTCCCCTTCTTCAAAAAGGTCATCCTTCTTTGGAATACAAGTCTAGGGTACATCTGTGAGCCTTCAGGATCGACTCTTCAAAGAGAACTTCGTACTCTCGAGGCTGTGATACGAGAATCGTCTCTCATTACAGAGGATTGCTTAAGTCACCTCCGTGCTGAGGACATTTACAGAGTAATTTGAATTGTCATGTTAGCCATATCTAAACCACACGCTGGCTGTCTTTAAATAGACGAGTAATGGAACGTGATGTATGCATTGCCATGAGCCATTAGCTAAACTCCACAATTCTGTTAACTCTGTCCAGTACATTTAGTTTGGACTCAAAGACTTCTCGTCTGAAGATGGCCACGTGTCACTCTCTATCCAGAGGTAGGACAGAGCCTCTGGATTTCCTCCACTAGATGGTCTCCATCTGAGACTGGTGAATACAAGTCAGACCCTCTAAGCTAAAATAAAACAGAGGATCACTTAAAGCCATTATGGTATTTAAAATGTCCTGACAGATGACAATGACTTAAACTACCGACTAATACAAAATGTCGTAAAACAACTGTGTGTGTGCTGCAGTAAAGCTGAAGTATATGAGTGACTGTAGCTGCCTTTGCACTGGACGCCAACAGCCAAAGCCAAAGTCAAGATCAGGCTTTGAACCCAAGCACTGTGCCTGGCCCAAGGTTCTTGAGCTGTGATTGTGATTTGATCTGACCATGAAGACCACTAAGAGGTGTTGGAAAGATTCAGATTATGAAAGCAAAGGTCACAATGGAGAAATGCTCTATGACAAACAAGTCAATATTCAGAAAATCAAAAAATTTCTCAAAAGTACTCAGCTGACTTATTTCCAAGTGTTGTGAAAAAGCAGAATTTCCACCACAAACAAACAGTTAGGGAATGTCCCCGTATATTGTCCAGCAGACAAAGCAAAGAAAATAGTCACAAAACCAAACAAAATACTTTAAAAAAGCAATTGACAACTGGAAGCAGGGAAATGGCATTTTTATACAGAAACAAGATGGCTGGAGGAAATGATGTGGCAGACAATAACGTCATAACGGGTGGACGGAAGTGACGCTTTCATCTGGGATTGAGTGTGGAAGTGACGTTGGGCGGCCATCTTGGGTTATCCAAAAGTTGGCGTGGTGAGTATATTGGGCTATTTTTCTTCTTTTGGTCTGATGAAAAAGAGAGAAAGGCGTTAGTACCATAAATTCACCCTTGATCTCACGATGTTTCACTCACCTCAGGGCTTGCACGTGTGTGACACAAGTAAATATGTCCACTTCCAGTGGCCCTTTTCCAGACAGTTCATAAGAGTCTTAACAAGTGAAGCTCTTCTAAACGGTAAAAAATGTAACTAAGGCTTTACATACCATTGGGCAATTTAATCTTGTTATAGAAGTGTGTACTACTTGACTACATTCCACCCTACCTAAAATCATCAACCATTATTATAATCCCTAAAACAATAGCCACGGAGAGCTTGAATGGTTATAGACCGGTGTCACTCACGCCGGTGGTAATGAAGTGCTACGAGAGACTGGTCTTACAGCACATTAAATCCTGCATTCCACCCACTTTCGACCAATATCAGTTTGCTTACAGATCAAACAGGGATCCACAGAAGATGCCATTGCTACCCCTCTATATACTGCACTGAGCCAGTAGACCAAACATGGAGCTGTGTAAGGCCGCTCTTAGTCGGTTACAGTCCATCATTTAATACAATTATCCCTGACATATTGGTAAGCTAGCTGACTGACTTAGGCCTCCCTAACTCTATCTGCACCCTGGATAAAGGATGTTCTGACAAACCGCCAACAAAGGGTTAAACTTGGCCCTCATCTCTCCTCTTCCCTTCTGCTCAGCACAGGCTCTCCACAAGGCTGCGTGCTGAGCCCACTACTTTACTCTTTATCCACATATGTCTGCACCCTAATCCATCCCACCGATATTATCATTACATTTGCAGGTGACACCACTGTAATGGGGCTCATAATAGAAGGAGATGAGTCGGCCTATGGAGACGAGGTCCAGAGACTGACAGAATGGTGTTCAGTGAATAACTTAACACTGAACACCACAAAAAACAAGGAACTCATCCTGAACTTCAGAAAGCACAGCAGAGAACCTGGTTCTCTCTACATCCATGGAGACCAAGTGGACGGGGTGCACGCCTCCAAATTCTTGACAACCCACATCTCAGAGAATGCTCAGGAAAAACAACTTGGAGCAAAAACTATTGGTGGCTTTTTATTGTTCAACCATTGAGAGCCTCCTGGCATGCTGTATCACAGTATGGTGCACAGAAACAGACGAGAAGACTCTCCAGAGAGTCATAAACACAGCACAAAAGTCACAGGCTGCTGCTGTCTGCCCTTCCTACCTTCACCCACTGTCTCACCAGAGCCACAAACAGCATTAAGGATCCTTCACCCCCTGGTCACCACCTGTTTGAACTGTTCCCCTCTGGTCGGCGTTCTAGATCTTTGAAAGTACAGAAACAGTTTCTATCCAATAGCCATAAATACATTGAACAAAAATAATCAAATGAAGGCGGTTTAAATACGTTTTTGGTCGGTGTGAGAAATGGACTCATTCACACTGCTGCTGCTCTTGTGCAGCCACTTTACAGTGAATTGGTATTATTTATTGCATTACTACTGCTTTTATTGTTGTTTGATCTCATTTCTTTTTAAGTATATCTTATATATAAAGGCTTTCTAGTCTATTCATTCAAATAAATGTACTGAAGTGGGCATAGAGTGCTGTCCAAATAGCTTAAGGCATTAAACTTTTTGGGAGTTTTTCTTTGTCTTCTTAGAGAGTCAAGGCTGGGGGGCTGTCAAGAGGCAGAGCCTGTTAAAGCCCACTGTGGCCCTTCCTGTGTGATTTTGGGCTCTACAAAAATAAACTGTATTGTATTGTATTACGTGCATAGATTGGGTAAACCTAAGGGTACTTAACTTCTTAACCTCTGACAAAGCAGGGATCTGTTTGAACAGGCTTCTTACAGCATCAGCTTTGTTGTAATGTATGACCACACTGTGGGATTACCTTTAAAAAATGATTAGCCAGTCTGAAAAATTAAAGTATTCAATGACAGAGACAACTCATCAATTAAGTTAGCTGACAGTATCAAATCCTTTAAGCGCGGCTGCATGTGGGGAGAGAGACGACCGCGATATTTGACGTCCAGCTGCCTCAAGAAAGATGGCTGTTGCCTTTGTTAGGTGTAAAAAATGCTCGTCCTTACCTGAGACCAAACTCCCACATTCTTTGTCCTTTTGGAACTTCTGATGAGGCGTGTTATTTGATTGGTCTTTACGCCATGGAGCGGATCTGTCTTTATTACTTCTGCTGCAATGTTCAGCCGAGGACGACCTGGGGCTGCATGGGTTGCCGTGTACGTCATGTACTATAAATTCTGCCATACAGCATCATTTACCTCACTGTTGGTGAAAATCTCAACATCTCCAAGCCTATCTAAAATCTCTTTGCGTCTAAGTAATATAACATTTTCATTCTGACAATATGCCAACTCTCTCATTTCCTTCACACCAGTTTCCATCTTATTAGAAGCTGCCAGTACCTTCCAAAAATGCTTTGGTCACATGTTGAAGTCTTAGCCCCACCCATTGGCCCAGGCTAATTAAAATATGTTTGCATGATGAAAAGTTGATAATGAAAATTCAATGAGCATTTTACTTTTACTTTTTTTCAGCTTAATTGCTGTTCAGGCCGAAAATGAAAGTGCAAACGGTGTGATTTCATTTTATTTGTGCTTTTGCACTATCCTTGCACATACACTTTGAAAATGAAATAACAAAAGAGAGATTGCATTTTGGTGGCACAGTGGCGCAGTGGGTAGTGCTGCTGCCTCGCAGTTGGGTGATCTGGGGACCTGGGTTCGCTTCCTGGGTCCTCCCTGTGTGGAGTTTGCATGTTCTGCATGGGTTTCCTCTGGGTGCTCTGGTTTCCAAAGACATGCAGGTTAGGTGGATTGGAGTTTCTAAATTGGGCTGTGTGTGTCCTGCGGTGTGTTGGCACCCTGCCCAGGATTGTTTCCTGCCCTGTGTTGGCTGGGATTGGCTCCAGCAGACACCTGTGTTCGGATTCAGCGGGTTGGAAAATGGATGGAGATTGCATTTTCATCTCCATCCATCCATCCATCCATCCTCTTCCACTTATCCGAGGTCGGGTCGTGGGGGCAGCAGCTTGAGCAGAGATACCCAGACTTCCCTCTCCCCGGCCACTTCTTCTAGCTCTTCCGGGAGAATCCCAAGGCGTTCCCAGGCCAGCCAAGAGACATAGTCCCTCCAGCGTGTCCTGGGTCTTCCCCGGGGCCTCCTCCCGGTTAGACATGCCCGGAACACCTCACCAGGGAGGCGTCCAGGAGGCATCCTGATCAGATGCCCGAGCCACCTCATCTGACTGCTCTCGATGCGGAGGAGCAGCGGCTCTACTGTGAGCCCCTCCCGGATGACTGAGCTTCTCACCCTATCTTTAAGGGAAAGCCCAAACACCCTGCGGAGGAAACTCATTCCAGCCGCTTGTATTCGCGATCTTGTTCTTTCGGTCACTACCCATAGCTCATGACCATAGGTGAGGGTAGGAACATAGATCGACTGGTAAATTGAGAGCTTTGCCTTGCAGCTCAGCTCCTTTTTCACCACAACAGACCGATACAGCGCCCGCATTACTGTGGACGCCGCACCGATCCGCCTGTCGATCTCACGCTCCATTCTTCCCTCATTTGTGAACAAGACCCCGAGATACTTGAACTCCTCCACTTGGGGCAGGATCTCGCTACCAACCCTGAGAGGGCACTCCACCCTTTTCCGGCTGAGGACCATGGTCTCGGATTTGGAGGTGCTGATTCTCATCCCAGCCACTTCACACTCGGCTGCGAACCGATCCAGAGAGAGCTGAAGATCACGGCCTGATGAAGCAAACAGGACAACATCATCTGCAAAAAGCAGTGACCCAATCCTGAGCCCACCAAACCGGACCACCTCAACGCCCTGGCTGCGCCTAGAAATTCTGTCCATAAAAGTTATGAACAGAATCGGTGACAAAGGGCAGCCCTGGCGGAGTCCAACTCTCACTGGAAACGGGTTCGACTTACTGCCGGCAATGCGGACCAAGCTCTGACACCGGTTGTACAGGAACTGAACAGCCCTTATCAGGGGGTCCCATACTCCATACTCCCGGAGCACCCCCCACAGGATTCCCCGAGGGACACGGTCAAATGCCTTTTCCAAGTCCACAAAACACATGTAGACTGGTTGGGCAAACTCCCATGTACCCTCCAGGACCCTGCTAAGGGTATAGAGCTGGTGCACTGTTCCGCGACCAGGACGAAAACCACACTGTTCCTCCTGAATCCGAGGTTCGACTATCCGACGGACCCTCCTCTCCAGGACCCCTGAATAGACTTTTCCAGGGAGGCTGAGGAGTGTGATCCCTCTGTAGTTGGAACACACCCTCCGATCCCCCTTCTTAAAGATGGGGACCACCACCCCGGTCTGCCAATCCAGAGGCAATGTCCCTGATGTCCATGCGATGTTGCAGAGGCGTGTCAGCCAAGACAGTCCTACAACATCCAGAGCCTTGAGGAACTCCGGGCGTATCTCATCCACCCCCGGGGCCCTGCCACCAAGGAGTTTTTTTGACCACCTAGGTGACCTCAGTCCCAGAGATGGGGGAGCCCACCTCTGAGTCCCCAGGCTCTGCTTCCTCATTGGAAGGCATGTTAATGGGATTGAGGAGGTCTTCGGAGTACTCCCCCCACTGACCCACAACGTCCCGAGTCGAGGTCAGCAGCGCACCATCCCCACCATATACAGTGTTGACACTGCACTGATTCCCCCTCCTGAGACGCCGGATGGTGGACCAGAATCTCCTTGAAGCCGTCCGAAAGTCATTTTCCATGGCCTCCCCAAACTCCTCCCACGCCCGAGTTTTTGCCTCAGCAACCACCGAAGCTGCATTCCGCTTGGCCTGCCGGTACCTATCAGCTGCCTCCAGGGTCCCACAGGACAAAAGGGTCCTGTAGGACTCCTTCTTCAGCTTGACGGCATCCTTCACCGCCGGTGTCCACCAACGGGTTCGGGGATTGCCACCACGACAGGCACCGACCACCTTACGGCCACAGCTCCGGTCAGCTGCCTCAACAATAGAGGCACGGAACATGGCCCATTCGGACTCAATGTCCCCCACCTCCCTCGGGATGTGGTCGAAGTTCTGCCGGAGGTGGGAGTTGAAGCTACTTCTGACAGGGGGCTCTGCCAGACGTTCCCAGCAGACCCTCACAACACGTTTGGGCCTACCACGCCTGACCGGCATCCTCCCCCACCATCGAAGCCAACTCACCACCAGGTGGTGATCAGTTGACAGCTCCGCCCCTCTCTTCACCCGAGTGTCCAAGACATGTGGCCACAAGTCCGACGACACGACCACAAAGTCGATCATCGAACTGAGGCGTAGGGTGTCCTGGTGCCAAGTGCACATATGAACACCCCTATGCTTGAACATGGTGTTCATTATGGACAATCCGTGACGAGCACAGAAGTCCAATAACAAAACACCGCTCGGGTTCAGATCGGGGGGGCCATTCCTCCCAATCACGCCCTTCCAGGTCTCACTGTCATTGCCCACGTGAGCATTGAAGTCTCCCCAGCAGAACGAGGGAGTCCCCAGAAGGTATGCCCTCTAGCACCCCCTCCAGGGACTCCAAAAAGGATGGGTACTCCGAACTGCTGTTCAGTGCATACGCACAAACAACAGTTAGGACCCGTCCCCCCACCCGAAGGCGAATGGAGGCTACTCTCTCGTCTACTGGGGTAAACCCCAAAGTACAGGCTCCAAGTCGGGGGGGCCTTAAGTATACCCACACCCGCTCGACGCCTCTCACCGGGGTCAACTCCAGAGTGGTACAGAGTCCAGCCCCTCTCAAGGAGATTGGTTCCAGAGTCCAAGCTGTGCGTCGAGGTGAGTCCGACTATATCTAGCATTTTCATCTTATAAGTTTAACTTTCATTTCCTTTTTTGCAGAAAATACTTCCCATAATAAAGCAGGCCCTGTGACAGAAGTGACAATGTCCGCCACTGTAACCCTGCAGCTCGTCTCGTCACATAGGACTGAAGCCTCTGGAACGTCAAACTCTGCTATAAGTTGTGCTGACACATAAACACAAAGAGACCCCTGGGACTTGACGACTCAGGTCTTTAAAGGCACATTCTGGTCTTCTCATTGCTGTTCAATGTCTCTTCACGTCCAACTTCTCTGACTAAGAGGACCTCAAGACTGTCTGAGGTGCAGAGAAACAGTCAAGAAATAAAGAGAGAGTCCACCATAAAAGTCCCAATATGTCCCAGAGCTATGCTGGACACTGAGTGGTAGTCCAGCAGTTTTGGTTGTCGCTTTGTGTCACATTTGAACCACACAGTTTTGTTAAATAGTGGACAGTAAATAGATCAGAAGTCACAAAGGCCTTCTTAGCCACGGCCATTTCTCTCATTTTCTATTCAGGTCCTGAAGTTTCAGTTTTCATCCTGCAGTTTTGTGAAAGTCTAAGCGGTGAGGAGTTTGTTATCTTATTGGTTTGATCATCGTGATGAGTACCTTTGACACTTCATGTCCCCTGCTGGTGTTGACCGTGTGTGTGTGTGTGTGTGTGTGTGTGTGTGTGTGTGTCACACTTTCATTTGTCTTTTTTCTTTTGTTCTGTGCTCTTGTTGTCCTCTATTCCTAAGACACCACACTTTGCTGTAAATAGGAGAAGAAGGATGAGAATGGGAGTTCTGGAGTGAGGTCATAAGGCATGATGGGTAAAAATGAGAAATAAATACATTACACAAGAAAAAGAAAAACTGAAAGAACAGAAGCGTATGAAATAAACAGGTTTAGGATTATTTTTGAATCTCCTGTGCAACTAAGCCACTCTTGGCTGTAGAAGAGAAACTGGTGGGCATTGACCCCCAGACAGCTGTAGATGTAAGACCTCTAAATTTAGCAGTGGCTGGGAAATCAGGGTATGCAGTGAGTCCCCCGGTCCACGTCAGGGGCACCTGTAGGGTAAGCGGCGTGGAGTACACACCTGACGGCTCATAACTGAAGTGCAGCTGGATGATACTGAACTGGACTGCCAATACTGATGCTCTGTGCAAGAAAGGACAGAGCCGGTTATACTTCACTAGAAGATGCTGCAGATGTTCTATTAGACGGTTGTGGCGAGCACCCTCTTCTATGCGGTGGTGTGCTGGGGAGGCAGCATTAAGAAGAGGGACGCCTCACGTCTGGACAAACTGGTGAGGAAGGCAGGCTCTATTGTAGGCACGGAGCTGGACAGTCTGACATCCGTGGCACAGCGATGGGCACTCAAAAGGCTCCTATCAATTATGGAGAATCCACTGCATCCACTGAACAGGATCATCTCCAGACAGAGGAGCAGCTTCAGCGACAGACTGCTGTCAATGTCCTACTCCACTGACAGACTGAGGAGATCGTTCCTCCATCACACTATGTGATTTTTCAATTCCACCCGGGGGGATAAACATTAACTTTATATAAAGTTATTATCTGTTTTTACCTGCATTGTTATCAATCTTTAATTCAATATTGTTTTTTGTATCAGTATGCTGCTGCTGGAGTATGTGAATTTCCCTTAGGGATTAATAAAGTATCTATCTATCTATCTATCTATCTATCTATCTATCTATCTATCTATCTATCTATCTATCTATCTATCTATCTATCTATCTATCTATCAAGAGAAGACTGCATGAAAGTAAATCCAGAGGGTGCACTGCAAGGTGCAAGCCATTCATAAGCCTCAAGAATAGAAAGGCTAGATTGGACTTTGCTGAAGAACATCTAAAAAAGCCAGCACAGTTCTGGAAAAACATTCTTTGGACATATGAAACCAAGATCAACCTCTACCAGAATGATGGCAAGGAAAAAGTATGGAGAAGGCGTGGAACAGCTCATTATCCAAAGCATAGCACATCATCTGTGTGATGGCTTGGGCGTACATGGCTGCCAGTGGCACTGAGACACACTCGTGTTTATTGATGATGTGACATAGGACAGAATTCTGAGGTGTTCAGAGACATACTGTCTGCTCAAATCCAGCTAAATACAGCAGTCAAATTGATTCATGATACAGATGGACAATGACCCAAAACATACAGCCAAAGCAACACAGGAGTTTATTAAAGAAAAGAAGTGTAAAATTCTTGAATGGCCAAGCCAGTCACCTGATCTTAACCCAACTGAGCAGGCATTTCACTTGTTGAAGACTAAACTTCAGACAGAAAGGCCCAAAAACAAACAGCAACTGAAAGCCGTTGCAGTAAAGGCCTGGCAGAGCATTAAAAAGGAGGAAACCCAACATCTGGTGATGAAGACTTCAGGCTGTCATTGCCAGCAAAGGGTTTTTAACCAAGTATTAGAAATGAACATTTGATTTCCAGTTATTTAATTTGTCCAATGACTTTTGAGCCCCTGAAATGAAGGGATTGTGTTCAAAAATTGCTTTAGGTGCCTTACATTTTTATGCAATCGCTTTGTTCACCCCACTGAATTAAAGCTGAAAGTCTGCACTTCAACTGCATCGGAGTTGTTTCATTTAAAATTCACTGTGGTGATGTACAGAACCAAAATGAGAAAAAAAGTTGTCTCTGTCCACATATTTATGGACCTAACAGTATTTACTATTGATGTTCCTTTGGCCCACGTGGAGCACTTTGCACTTTTCCAGGCCAACCTGCCTTTTCCAGGAGTTCACCCAGTTTGGAAAGTTGTCCATTTCTTGTTTCTGCTGCCTCCTCAGTGCCTGACATCACTCATCACATGATAGATAGATAGATAGATAGATAGATAGATAGATAGATAGATAGATAGATAGATAGATAGATAGATAGATAGATAGATAGATAGATAGATAGATAGATAGATAGATAGATAGATAGATAGATAGATAGATAGATAGATAGATAGATAGATTCTCTCTGTAAAGAAATAGAAACAAAAACCTTTTTTTGAAGAACTTCCTTTTTCCTTCTAAAATCCCACTCACTAACATTCAACAGGAAATTACCAACAACAGGAATGTCAATCAACATCAATATAAATGTAACTTGTTACTGATTCATACAAATACACAACACTCCTTTCCCCCAGTTTTAAATATCTTTGTAACGTTTTGGCCTAACAAGAGCTCTACGGGGCCTTAGTGACACCATAGGCTGCTGGGCCTTAGTGACACAACAGGTTTACCAGTTTCAGGGGTTGGTGTCACTACTGCATCATTATCTGTAGTAGATTCAAACGAAGTTGATATTTTTGGGCTACTAGGAGGCTGCATTGACTCTGCTTCAGGCACTGGTCCTTCATCCATCATCCGCTCTTAAAGCTGATCAACATGGCGACGGCAAATGTGTCCACCTTCTGTTTGCACACGGTAAGACACAGGGCCAGTTGCCTCTTGCACTACTGCTGGCATCCATCGTGGTTCTCCTACAAAATTGCGTGCATATACTGTCTGTAAGGGTCGAAATTGCCTAAACACACTCCCCTGCTTTTGTGCTAGTTCCTCTTGCTTCATATGCATGTCAGCTTGAAAGTCTGGGTGAAGGCGATCAAGTGCAGTGGTCAGTCGTCTTTTCATTAGCAACTCTGCCGGACTCTTCCCTGTGGAAGAGTTGGGCATGGTGTGCTGAGATAGCAAAAATCTTGCAAGGCGTGTTTGCTAATTACCAGCTATGATTCTCTGTAGAGCATCCTTTGTTGTCTGTTCCATTCTCTCTGCTTGTCCATTTGAGGATGGATGATAGGAGGCCGTTGTCACATGCCGGATCCCATTTCTTTCTGTGAACTCTTTGAATTCAGCAGATGTAAATGCCGCACCGTTGTCTGAGACAATAATATCTGGCAATCCATGTGTAGCAAAGATAAGGCGCAAAGTGTCGATGGCAGCATTTGCAGACATGGAAAGTAGAAGAGACACCTCCAGCCACTTGGAATGGGAAACTACCAAAATAAAGAAGACCTTTCCTTGAAATGGTCCAGTAAAATCAATGTGGATCCGAGACCAAGCCTTAGTTGGCCATTCCCAGGGATGAAGTGGTGCCCTTGATGGTGCATGCCGTGACTGTTGACATGTTGTACAACACTTTATAGTTTTCCCTATTTGTCCGTCCATTCTTGGCCACCATACATAACTTCTAGCCAGAGCCTTCATGTGGACTATGCCAGGGTGGGAGTCATGAAGTAGTTTAAGTACATCCTCCCATGCTAAAACAGGTACTACAACGCGACTACCCCATAAAACACAACCCTTGTGAGTTGAAAGTTCATTACGTCTATTGGCAAAGGGTATGAGATCATCACCTGGGACTTCATGGGGCCAGCCATGCAAAAGCCAGTGCAGCACACGAGACAGAACTGGATCCTTCTGAGTAAGTGCAGCAATTTGGGTAGCATGAATAGGTGCATTAGGCACAGACTCCAAGAGCAGAACCTCAAGAGGAGGTGGTGTATCAGCCATAGGATGTGCTATAGGCAAGCGGCTCAAGGCATCGGCGGTTGTCAACTCTTTTCCTGGTCTGTAGCACAACTGATAGTTGTATGTACCCAACAAGAGACTCCAGTGAAGCATACGAGGTGAGAAGATCTGTGGCATGGGTTTAGAATGATGTAGAAGACCAAGGAGCGGCTTGTGGTCTGTGCAAATTGTAAACTGACGCCCCTGCAAGAACTGATGAAATTTTTTTACACCAAAAATAACAGCAAGAGCCTCCTTATCTATTTGACCATAATTGCATTCAGTGGCCAACATTGTCCATGAAGCAAAACTAATTGGGGACTCCATACCATTCATTTACTGAAGTTGATTAATTAAAGTAAATTTATAACAAACAATAAACTCAGGTATTCACAAGAAAGACAAAATAAAAACAAAAATGTCTGACTTGGGTATTGCGGTCGCACTGAAGTGCTATACAGCTGGCAAATTGCTGTTGACATAAAGGAGCCCCAGTCAAGTTTCTTGACACACTTCTGCTGGATGATTTGTTGGCTGAAAGTGCCCGGTGTTGATGTGACAAAGCAGAAATCTAAAACAATGAAATCTTGTGAACACAAACATGAAAGCAGAAATGGAGAAACAATCAGACAGTCGGACCTGTGGCGACTTTAAAGGATTGAGGGCTGCTCCCTCTAGTGGACACTCTCCATATGCCACATGTGGTATATCTCAGCAGTAAAGGTTGATTATAAAAGAGGCAAGAAAAAATTAAATACATTAAAAACATAGAAATAAAACAGCTGAAGAGATGAACTTGAATGTTATTACTAGCTAACATCAATTCATTTTTCACTTCAATTCGGAGGCACATATAAAATGCACAAAGACTTTATTTTTCTTCACCCGTGACCCACAGGCAATACACAGTCCACAAGCACTATAAAGCACAGTAAACACAGCAACAACCTTTTTACCACCACTCCTCCACAAGCGTAGTCCTCCTCTTCCTCCTGACCTTGGTCTCTGAGTTCTGGTGGCTGGCCCTGTTTATAGCCCACCCGGAAGGGTTCCAGGTGCTTGACCACCTGGTCCTAACTGCACTTCTGGGTGGGGCCGAAGATTCATCCAGCCAGGCTGTTGAAACCAGACAGCCCCCCCTAGCGGCCACCCTGGGCCCCAACCAGGCTGTGGAGGACTGCGGGAGGCTGCCACCAAGCGACCTGAGCTGTCCATGGCTGCTCCCCCGGAACATAAGCAGCAGGGGCGTCCCTGCCGGGCATGGGACCCGGCTGTCTGCCACACAACATTATCCAAAACTGATTCATTTTTCATTTGTTTTTGATAATTCCTCTGTCTCCCTTTCCCCACAGGTGTCATCCTTGACAGGACTTTATCCTTTCAGTCCCACATCAGTAACATCTCAGGGTCTCCGTATTTCCACTTGTGTAAAGTTAATCGTATTTGCCCCCCAGTCCCTCACTCCCCACACCACTGCTCTCCTCATTCATAGCCTTCTCACTTCTCGTCTCCATTATTGCAATTCCCTTTTCTTTGGACTTTCTCGCAAATCTCTTTATAAGCTTCAACTGGTTCAGAATTCAGCTGCCCACCCGTATCATTACTCGAAACCCCTTTACTCACCACATCACTCCCAGTTTGCAGCAGCTTCATAGGCTTCCAGTTCAGTTCCGAATTCAACTCAAAATTCTTCAGTTAACTTTTAAGGCTCTCCACAACCTCGCCCTCCATATCTGTCTGACCTCCTCCATGTTGCCATTCCCTCCCACACCCTTAGATCCTCTTCCTCCATCCACTTGACTGTCCCCTTCGTCCGTCTTACCACCAGCTCTGGAACTCACTACCACCTGAGTTAATAATAATAATAATAATAATTCATTACATTTATATAGTGCTTTTCTCAGTACTCAAAGCGCTATCCACACAGGGAGGAACCTGGAAGCAAACCCACAATCTTCCACAGTCTCCTTACTGCAAAGCAGCAGCACTACCACTGTGCCACCTGTGAGGACGTAAAACTCCTCTCCTGGAGAGGAGGGTCCGCCGGATAGTCGAACCTCGGATTCAGGAGGAACAGTGTGGTTTTCATCCTGGTCGCGGAACAGTGGACCAGCTCTACACCCTTAGCAGAGTCCTGGAGGGTGCATGGGAGTTTGCCCAACCAGTCTACATGTGTTTTGTGGACTTGGAAAAGGCATTCGACCGTGTCCCTCGGGGAATCCTGTGGGGGGTGCTCCGGGAGTATGGAGTATGGGACCCCCTGATAAGGGCTGTTCAGTTCCTGTACAACCGGTGTCAGAGCTTGGTCCGCATTGCCGGCAGTAAGTCGAACCCGTTTCCAGTGAGAGTTGGACTCCGCCAGGGCTGCCCTTTGTCACCGATTCTGTTCATAACTTTTATGGACAGAATTTCTAGGCGCAGCCAGGGCGTTGAGGGGGTCCGGTTTGGTGGGCTCAGGATTGGGTCACTGCTTTTTGCAGATGATGTTGTCCTGTTTGCTTCATCAGGCTGTGATCTTCAGCTCTCTCTGGATCGGTTCACAGCCGAGTGTGAAGCGGCTGGGATGAGAATCAGCACCTCCAAATCCGAGACCATGGTCCTCAGCCGGAAAAGGGTGGAGTGCCCTCTCAGGGTTGGGAGCGAGATCCTGCCCCAAGTGGAGGAGTTCAAGTATCTCGGGGTCTTGTTCACGAGTGAGGGAAGAATGGAGCGTGAGATCGACAGGCGGATCGGTGCGGCATCCGCAGTAATGCGGGCTCTGCATCGGTCTGTCGTGGTGAAAAAGGAGCTGAGCTGCAAGGCAAAGCTCTCAATTTACCAGTCGATCTATGTTCCTACCCTCACCTATGGTCATGAGCTATGGGTAGTGACCGAAAGAACGAGATCGCGAATACAAGCGGCTGAAATGAGTTTCCTCCGCAGGGTGTCTGGGCTCTCCCTTAAAGATAGGGTGAGAAGCTCAGTCATCCGGGAGGGGCTCAGAGTAGAGCCGCTGCTCCTCTGCATCGAGAGCAGTCAGATGAGGTGGCTTGGGCATCTGATCAGGATGCCTCCTGGACGCCTCCCTGGTGAGGTGTTCTGGGCACGTCCAACCGGGAGGAGGCCCCGGGTAGACCCAGGACACGCTGGAGGGACTATGTCTCTCGGCTGGCCTGGGAACGCCTTGGGATTCTCTCGGAAGAGCTAGAAGAAGTGGCCGGGGAGAGGGAAGTCTGGGCATCTCTGCTCAAGCTGCTGCCCCCGCGACCCGACCTCGGATAAGCGGAAGAGGATGGATGGATGGATGGATGAACTTAAAACTCATTTGTTTAAGACGCTTTTACTCTTTGATTACAATTACTCAGTCTGATTTTAACTTCTGTATTTTACTTTTGTTTTTAATCTGTGTTTGATCTGTTGTTCGGTGTCCTTGAGTGTTTAGAAAGGCGCCTACAAATAAATAAAATGTATTATTATTAAAGTCACCGAATATCTGAAGAATTCATTGAATGCTTTCTGCTATAAGGTTTTAGATTTCTGTTTCGACAAACTGACACTGAGGACTTCCATCCATCCATTATCCAACCCGCTATGTCCTAACTACAGGGTCACAGGGGGTCTGCTGGAGCCAATCCCAGCCAACACAGGGTGCAAGGCAGGAAATGAACCCCGGGCAGGGTGCCAACCCACCGCAGGGCACACACACACACAGGACAATTTAGAATCGCCAATCCACGTAACCTGCATGTCTTTGGACTGTGGGAAGAAACCCACGCAGACACAGGGAGAACATGCGAACCCAGACGGGTCTCCTTACTGTGAGGCAGCAGTGCTAACCACTCTGCCACCATGCCACCCCACTGTGGACTTCACACCAACAAATTATTCAGCAGAAGTGTGGCAAGAAACTTGACTCGGCTCCTTTATAAGTCCAGAGCCTCAGTGTGACTGACAAATCAGAACGTTTCTTTGTTTTTAGTGTTTCTGGCAAATATCTGAGGGTTTGCTGTTTTCTTACGATGTCAATTTATTTAAAGCCTAATTTAGCCCTGGGGACAAATGATGGTCATCTTGTCTGTGTCTCTATCTGTCTGTCTGCCTGCAGCTGCTGTGGACAGTAGGCGCTCCAGCTCTCCATACCCAACACTACAGACTCAGGGCTCAGAGAGTCTTTTTGCTGCGTGGAAAACTCTTCGCAGTGGCACAGCCCTCAGTTATTCTTCTTTCTTCCTCTCTCTCTGTCCGTCTCTTGGTCTTTGTCTCCTTCTCTCCTCCCAGCAGGCTTCATCCACCTTCCACCCGACTCCGGCAACTTCTTTTATGTTGGCCAACCTGGAAATGCTTCTGCTCTTCCACCCTCATGGTCCACAAGCACTTCCAGGTAAGGCAGAAACTCCATGCAATTTGGCTCCTCAGTCCTTGCAGCGCCCACTGGCAGCACCCATGGCACCCAAAAGGGCCGAGGTAAAGAACTCCAAGTACCATGATGCCCAGTAGGGATCCAGGGTGCTGTTGCAACCCAGGGGAGCTGCCATCTAGTGTTCTGGGGGAGGCAGTGCCCTAAAGAAGCTGCCATGCTCCATCTCTTGGGCGCCTCGGCTGTCCCTTACACTGCGTTTGTCCCAATTTACCAAAGTTCTGCAGCTTTTTCATAGGATGGTTCTGGCAATAAGTGCGACACGTGTACAAATAATTCCACAGACCAAATATCTTCATTTTAAAAGTTTTAGTAAAATTTTAAAAAACAGTTCACACAAAAACAGAGAAAACTGCTACTACAGAGAAGCTCTTGTTTAAAATAAGTTCTGTTTAAGGCTCATTTCTGAAAGTTTGGCCATACAGCCGTACTTTAGGCACGTTAAGTAAGGTCGAAAAACTGCACAGCAAACACATCTGGCAGTCCATGCTAGGAGTGCGACTCGCGTCCACACTGACCGAATTAACTGTGATTTACAGATCTAGCGGAGTCTGAAAGGGAGTAAAACAACTCAGAGTGCTTTACAAGACTATCAAAATATTAAAATAAGATTAGGCAATACTAAATAACAAAGAATAAAGTTAGGTCCGATGGCCAGGGAGGACAGAAAAAACAAAAAAAAAACTCCAGACGGCTGGAGAAAAAAACAAAATCTGCAGGGGGTCCAGGCCACGAGACCACCCAGCCCCCTCTGGGCATTCTAGCCAACATCAAAGATCCCAAACAGTCCTCAGCGGTTTCAGGCTTCTAAAAGGACGATGATGATGATGTTCATGTGGACCTCTGGCCTTCAATCCATCAGTGTAGGGGTGGCCCAGTGCTTTGATCGGGTGGCGCAGATCTCACAGAAAACCGGAAAAAGAACAAGAGAGAAACAATGAATTAGTACGGATTGTGGAGCCATGAAAAAACGATAATACAATGCATACACAAAATTTCAGGGTTACACGAAAATAACACCATGAGAAAGCCATCTTAAAATAAATAACGGGGTTTTAAAGTGCTCCACCGTATTAGCCTGGCAAATTTTTATCGGTAAGCTATTCCAGATTTTAATTTATTTTATATTAGGTGGCTCTGCCCGCTGCTTGCTTTGCTCTCCAAACCCTTGGTGGGCACCACATGCCATCACGTATGGGGAAGCGGATGTACAATTTAAACCGATTGTTATTTTCATGGGAATTGTTACATGTTGCATAATAGACCTAACTTTTTTACATTACAGCGAGTAATTAACCATAATAAAAAATAGTAAAACATAATAAATTGAAAGAAAATTGTATCATGTTGTGTTAGAGGTATTCGTTACATTATACTTTTTTTTTTTAATTAACACACAAATATTTTTTAAACTTACACTTTTACTGTAAAACTTCAGTAAAAACAATTTTTTGAATTAACTTTTCGACAATATCGCATTGAACTTTGATTTGACGTATAACTGCTCGTGAGCGAATATCACTTCTTTCTCACTAATCAATAAACTGGCTTTCTCGAATGTTTGTCCCTGTGATTTGTTAATCGTCATAGCAAAAGCAATTCTAATGGGAAACTGTAAATGTTTTAATATGAAAGGCCTATCAAGATCTCCTTTGGTGTCTCATGTTATCCCCTGAAGATGGACTACATTACCTTTGTTGTCGCCTGTTAAAATTTTACATGTCAGAATTGTTCAACCAATTTTCATTACAACTAATCTTGTCCTATTGCATAGCCCATCACTCAGACAGAAATTACGCAATAACATTACGATTCATCCTTCTGTCCACAGCAATTCAGCAGGTGGGAGACTGGACAATGTTAACGCTTGTAGATATCCTATGGGATATTGTAAGCCGATGTTTTCATCTTCTGCACCATCACCACCAACTGTTCCAGTGTAGTCTATTGATACGCATTTAACCAATTTGCCGTGTAACTGATCAACAATTTTCACATTAATTTGTTTGACTTCATCGTTTCTCGCTGCTAGGATTGCCTGTATGCTCATTTTTTCTTCAATAAGATTTGGACATAATACGTCTTCTTTTATTGGGATCTGAAAGTGAGGAAAACATACAAATTTATAAGAGCTGAGAGCGAAGGAACTGTGTCTGTGAAAAGGATTCACACCAGTGAGAGGTGAGAGGACCGTGAGAGGGTGTGGGCCGCGAACTGGAAATGGTGGAGAGGAGGCGGGACTTGAAAAAAATCTCTTGGCAATAGTCTCGTCTCAAGATTTACTTTTATTTAGAGAGATTCTATCTATCTATCTATCTATCTATCTATCTATCTATCTATCTATCTATCTATCTATCTATCTATCTATCTATCTATCTATCTATCTATCTATCTATCTATCTATTATATAGTGCCTTTCATCTATCTATCTAATATATAGTGCCTTTCATATCTATCTATCTATCTATCTATCTATCTATCTATCTATCTATCTATCTATCTATCTATCTATCTATCTATCTATCTATCTATCATATAGTGCCTTTCTATCTATCTATCTATCTATCTATCTATCTATCTATCTATCTATCTATCTATCTATCTATCTATCTATCTATCTATCTATCTATCATATAGTGCCTTTCTATCTAATATATAGTGCCTTTTGTCTATCTATCTAATATATAGTGCCTTTTGTCTATCTATCTAATATATAGTGCCTATCTATCTATCTATCTATCTATCTATCTATCTATCTATCTATCTATCTATCTATCTATCTATCTATCTATCTATCTATCTATCTATCTATCATATAGTGCCTTTCTATCTAATATATAGTGCCTTTTGTCTATCTATCTAATATATAGTGCCTTTTGTCTATCTATCTAATATATAGTGCCTATCTATCTATCTATCTATCTATCTATCTATCTATCTATCTATCTATCTATCTATCTATCTATCTATCTATCTATCTATCTATCTATCATATAGTGCCTTTCTATCTAATATATAGTGCCTTTTGTCTATCTATCTAATATATAGTGCCTTTTGTCTATCTATCTAATATATAGTGCCTATCTATCTATCTATCTATCTATCTATCTATCTATCTATCTATCTATCTATCTATCTATCTATCTATCTATCTATCTATCTATCTATCATATAGTGCCTTTCTATCTAATATATAGTGCCTTTTGTCTATCTATCTAATATATAGTGCCTTTTGTCTATCTATCTAATATATAGTGCCTATCTATCTATCTATCTATCTATCTATCTATCTATCTATCTATCTATCTATCTATCTATCTATCTATCTATCTATCTATCTATCTATCATATAGTGTCTTTCGTCTATCTATCTATCTATCTATCTATCTATCTATCTATCTATCTATCTATCTATCTTATAGTGTCTTTCCTATCTGTCTGTCAATCAATCAATCAATCAATCAATCAATCAATCAATCAATCATGCAGTGGCATCAAGTAACCGGTGGAGGTACTGGTCAGTGGTCACATGACATCATCAGAGGGCAGATTGTTATACTGGCGTCCATTCCAAGCCAAAACCCTGGATAGAGGGGCTTAGTGAAGGAGGTGTTGAGCCTGTGCAGGAGGGTCATTGTGTGAGAGACGCTATAAAACGAGAGAGAGCCAGCGGGCCAGTCCAGATACACGCCTAATCTGGGGCTGTAGGGCGTGTCGACTTCAGTCTGCACGTCGTTGTGTTGCACAGAGTGGTAGCTATTATTAGAACATATCAAACACCAGGACTCCTCATTCTCTCCAAGGCCACACTGCCAGTAGCATTCATTCCTGCCCAGTCCTTCATATGTGACTCCTATCCTCATACAACATCCACTGCACTCCACTTCCCAGTAGCAGCGAGTCCCCGTCAGAGCCTCTCTGCACAGAACTTGAGGACACCACTCAAATCTATCAGGATGATCAGGATATTTGATCTCGGTCTCCTTGCGTGTCACCTTCTTGTTCCCTTCAGACAGATGGAGGTGTTTGTTTGTGGTGTTGATGTCCAGTGTGAGTGGACAGAAGTCTGCAAGGAGACAGAAAAATCTGTGAGTGTGTAAAGGGACTGGGGGGCGGGGCACAGCACAGACAATTAACAAGAACCAATCAGGAGCTGCACTAACGAGACTCAAATGTGTGCTGTGGACAGTAATCTGATTGGACAGAATCTGTGGGAATTTAAAATAAAATGATGAAATTACAATAAACCACCATAAGGCCCAAGTTCTAATGGACTGTCCACACCAACCGCTGGCTTTATTAAATGACACTTTTTATTGTCACTATCCACCTCTTTCATTTAAAATCAGTCCCCTGTCACACTTCATCACTAAACTGATTTTTCCTTTCCTTGCAATAAACCCACTGATCCTCATTCTGTTCCTCCAATTCTCAGTCTTTTGCACTTTCATTGCCAGGGGCCTACTAAACATTTAGGGTTCCCAATGCAGGTCAGGGCTACACGGAATAGGACAATAAAAACAAAAATGAAAAGAAGAAAAATATTTGTAGTAGATTGTCGTAAAACTCACGACTGAGAGCTTGATGATTTACTGGCCAGTAAATAAGATGGACGTTGAGTGCTGAGGGATGTGCAGCTAATGAAGAAAATCATCATGGAGTTAACTGAAGCTACTTGGTCATTAAAGGAGACGATCCTTTCAATGGTTATGAACTTTAAAATCAAAAGACACGGGTTCAAAATAATAAGAAATGAGAAGAAGAGGAACTGAACTGGCAAAACTTGGAATACGGCGACCAGTCTTGGTCTTTTGTGAGGTCTGAATGTTCTACTTGTGTCATTCCTGGTTTTCGTCATACCTCCCACAGATGTGCATATTGGGTTAACTGGCGACTCTGAATTGGCCTGGTGTGGTTGTGGCTGTGTGAGCACCTGACTTTAGAACAATGCAGCCTGAACGGGATGAAACCGGTTTGGCAATATTATGTTAAAATCGCTTTCAATACAGTGTAGTGTGAGTAGACAGCAAGTAGAGGTGAGCCTGGAGAGGTGGAGGTACGCACTGTAGAGAAGGGGAATGGAAGTCAGTAGGAGTAAGATGGCGTACATGGGTACAAATGAGAGAGGGATGTCCAGGACTTTATAGCTTGTATATTTGCCATACAGTAATAAAACTGAAAGTTAGGTAGGGCCATGCCCCCTCCTGCTTTAGGTCATTGCAGGGTCACCCTTTGGATGTGTGGATATTTCACATTCCCAACGAAGTAAGTTATGATTGAGTCTAATTTCCTAAAAAAATGATTTGTTAATGTATATGGGGATGCTCTGAAATAGGAAGAGCAGCTTGGGAAGGACAGTGTTCTCAACAATGTTCATTCTCCCAGCTAATGTACAGTAAGGTAAAGGGTAGATCATCTACTCACGTCTTGTTTCATTTTTTCCATGAATTCAGCAAAATTTTGTTGAAAAAGAGCCTTTATGTTTACTTGTAATGTTTACCCCTCAGTATTTAAACTGATGTGCTAATATAAATGGGAAGGTGTCCAGTCCAATCTTACGTGCTTGGAGAATTCACGGGAAAAAGCACCCTTTATCAAATTGATTTAAAGTCCAGATATCTTTTGAAAATCTAGCTAATGCTTTTAGGACTGCTGGCACAGAATTTTATGGATCAGATATATACAGTACCATATCATCTGCATACAGTGATATTTTATGTTCAACTCCATCTCTGAGAATCCCGTTTATCTCTGATTGCTTCTCGAAAGTATACAGCCAACAGTTCAATGGCAATTGCAAAGAGCAAAGGTGATAAGGGGCATAAGTACCACATTCTAGTTTGAAGTTGTCTGGTCTGACATAATGTTAATACGAACTGAGGCTTCTGGACTGGCCTACAGAAGTTTGATCCATGCACATACTGTATGTTCGTGCCCAAACCCAAATTTGTGAAATGTAGTGAATAGGTAATCCCATTCAGCCATATCAAATGCTTCTTCTGCATTTAAAGATAATAAGATCTCTGGGGAGTTCAATTTAATGGGTGAATATATTATATTAAACAAACATTGAAGGTTAGAAGTTAAATGTCTGCCTTTAATAAATCCAGTTTGGTCTTGTGATTTTACAGAAGGAAGCACTTTCTCGCTTCTCCTGGTTAGAACTTGAGATTATTTTAGCATTGTTTTCCAGAAAAGAGATTGGTCTGTATGATGCACACTGTAGTAGGTCCTTGTTTTTTTTGGGAAAGGTGGTAGTTAATTCTTTTCAAAAAGTATGAGATCGAATTTTGTTGTTGTTAGCTTCTGTAACAATAGTCGAGTTAACTTATTTGAAAATGTTGTGTAAAATTCCACTGGGTAGCCATCAGGACCAGCTGCCTTGAAGTGAGTTTATAGCATCTAGTAATTCTGAAAGGCTCAGAGATTTATTCAGTTCCGCAGCACTAAGAGTATCTAGCTGTGGTATCTGTAATGAATCAAAGAACTCATTATATTGTATCTTATCTTCTTTAAACTGAACTTATAGTACTCTCTAAATGCCTAAGTTATATTTTTATGGTCGATAATTTTATCTCTGTCTGTGTTGTAAATTGCTGTTATTGCATTACGGACTTCCTGCTTGTGGATTTGTTGGGCCAAGAACTTATTGCTATTCTCTCTGTGTTCATAATAATTATGTCATGATTTAAAGATGAGGTGTTCCCTTTCTTTAGTAGTCAAGTGGTTAAATTGTGATTGCAAAACTGTCTTTTCCTATAAAATGCCTCATTTGGAGACACGGAGTATTCTAGATCTATTGTAGTGATTTCGCCGATTAACTCAAGATACCATCTTGGCTTCTGATTTATTTTTGTGAGAAAGATATGAAATGATCTATCCTCTTAAAAATGCCTTCAGAGTTTCCCAAAGTATACCTGCTGAGAACTCTGATGATGCATTTGTCTCAAGAAAATAATCAGTTTACTTGGATATGAATTCTGTACAGTTCTCATCAGCTAATGACAGGGGGTTAAGATGCCAGCTACAAGATGAGTGTGTTGAACACAGTAATTTAAGCTCCATGATCAGAGGGGCATGATCAAAGATAATAATAGCATCATACTTACAAGATTTGATAGTGGGCAAAAAATGATTATGTATGAGGAAATAATCAAATAAATGATGTACGAGTGAGAAGAAGGAGTTGGGATTTAAGAACCTCCATGGGTCTGATAAGTTAAGATCTGTTACAAACTGTTGTCCTTGTGCAATCAGATGCTATCGCCTTTGTATGTGAGGAAGTATCCATGACTGGATTTAAAGTACAATTAAAAGTCTTGGGCCATTATAATTTTGTGAGTGTCCACATTAGGGAGAGATGCAACTACATTTTGGAAGAAAGCTGTATCGTCCATGTTAGGTGCATAGATATTAATTAAAATCATTTAAGTATTAGATAAATTGACCGACACCATGACGTCCTACTCAATCAAATATTACATCTGACACTACAAGTGGAAAAATTCTGTCTATTAAGATTCCCACACCCCTAGTTTTCTTTGTATAGCTAGTGTGAAAAACTTGACCAGATCACTCTTTTTGCAACCAAAATTGGTCCTTGCTTAATAACTGAGCCTCCTGTAAAAATACTATATTGGCATTTAGACTTATTAAATGCGAGAGTACCTTCTTTCTCTTTAATTCATGATTGAGACCCTTAACATTCCAGTTCACAACGTTTACTATTTGGCCATACAAATAATGCTTCTGAACTTTTTTTGACATTTTGTTATCTTGGGTTAAATTAGTGGATTGTCACATATGATAGCTTTGATGTGGATTTCATATTGTTGCCAAATGATACAGCTGTGGAGCAAATTGTGTTGGTACTAGCGGTTATTGGGGTATAAGGGATAAAATAGAAATAGCATTGCTCTCTTTCTTTTTCTGTTCACCCTCAAGTCCCCTATGTGCCTCTGTATTCCCAGTCTTTCATTCATTCATTTCCAGTGGCCTGCTAAATATTTAGGAGCTGCCACTCTGATCAGGGCCACGTGGAATATGAAAATAAAAAATAACTGCTTGAGAATGAAATGTTTGTGAAGAATTGTCATAAACTTCTGACTGCCAGTAAACAAGATGGCCATTGAATGCTGAGAGATGTGCAGTTCATTAAACAAATCCTCATGGAGTGAGCGGAAGCTATTTGGTCATCAAGGGAGATGATTTAGTTAATAGAAAGACCTCTAAAATCAAAAGACATGGGTTCAAAATAATAAGGAATGTAAAGATGGAACTGAACTTTGAAAAACTCGATTCAGAACAACATGATGGGCAAGCGGTTGGAGCTGTGGCCGCACAGATTCAGCTTTTCAGCTTTAATGATGGCGTCCACTTGTCTACTTTGTCAGTTCTGCATGTTCTCCAAGTGTCACTCTGGTTTTCATCTGACATCCCATAGATGTCCAAGTCTAAATTGGCCATGTCTGATTGTGGCTCTGTGAGCCCTGCCTTAAGGACAGTGCAGAATCTGGGTTCTGTGACCATGATGGTCTGCTTCCCTGAATGAATCAGTCAGTGAAGACCATCGGTCGCTGTTCACAAATTAATTTGAGAAGGAACTTGTCAGTAAACATGTAAAGTGGCCTGAGGATGAGTCAGTGAGGAAAATGTCACATGGACTCAGTGTGTCCTGGAAATGAGCACTCAGCTTACTGGAATGTCTGTCATTTTCATTAACAGTATCATGTTGTATATTTTAACATCAATTATCTACTGTATATGTATTCACAATCAAAGTTTTTTAGCTGCTTTTAATGAATACAATGTTCTATATAAAGAAATTATTATCATCTTTAAAATTATAATTATATGAGAATGAGCTAATAAAATCACACACAGGAAGGAGACAATAGAAAACAGAAAAGGAAAAAAAAAACTAATTTGGAGTGGACAAAAAGAACACTAGAGGTTGCACTTGTATGACAGGAGGACTTAGCATAGTCGGCAGGATTTCATTTGCTCTTTTTGTGCTTTAACTTCCTAAGAGCTCACTTGACACTTGAAGAGATTTACACCTAACAGACTGCTTTGGTGCTTCTCTGTCCTGAACCTTTCTATCCCATAATGCTCCTTTCACTCTCATCTCATCAGTCACTCAACACTCTCACCGCTCTTTCTGATGGCTACACTTTCATATCATAAGCCTGTCTGGGATTTTAACAGAGAAATGATTTCAATTGTCATAATCCATTTAATCAAAGCACAAACTCACATTGTAAAAACTCTGCTCTTCTCCAAGGTTCAGGAGTCTGGAGGGTGAAAATTGGAGCTTAAAATAAAACACAAAATGACAAGCAGCTCAAGAACAAAACATGATGGAATAACAACAACGCACAAACAGCTGCTTTCTTTATAGAATTACACTTTTCTTTGGTAATTGTAAATAAAAAAAGATTTTTTTGAAAAATGTATAAATACAGTATAATTAAGTGTGATCAACCTACAGAAAAACAGCTGATATATTAATTGAAAGTGACATCTGCAAATGGCCAATGAAGAAGAGAAAAGAAATGGGAAAAGCAACTGTTTGCTATTAGACTGTGATCATCAAGAAAACAAGAACTCAAACTAAAATAATTGTTTTTCATTTTACAAGAACGAGAACAGAAATTAAGGCAAACAGAGAAACTAAAACTAAATGAATATAAAAAATAGTGGTATGTGAATAAACTAAAACGAGGATGAAGATGGAGTTAAAACGAGATAAACAGGAATAGCATTTTCGTTCAATCCGGTTCAGCCGCCCTGAGCATTCAGTTACGTTGTGCTGTTCACTATGCAGTGATCTTGTGACTTGGGTTCACTTGTAGTCACGTGGTGCAACTTCCATAAAGGACCGTTGTTTGTTTGTTGAGCACATTTAATTTGCAGTAAGCAGTAAGCACATGTGGTTGATGATGGCGAGTTTTGCACAGATGTTTACAGGGAGAAAGCGAGAAAATAACGTGTGGAAATACTTTAATAACAGCGCAGGTGATAATAGAAGGAAATGTAGCATGCGAGAAGAAGAAAAGAGTCTCAGAGTTTCAGTGCAGGACCAGCTGGATCAGAGCTTAGTGGAAGTCCAGCACTTCTCTGGCACCAGGACTGCACTTCAGTACAGGGACATGTGGTCAGGAGAGGCATGAAAAGTAAAAACAAAAACTAATAGTGATAACATAAAATACATTTGTCCACTGGTCTGTGCTATGAATGTGTTTTCTCTATGATCCCAATAATTTTGATTATTTTAAAGTCAAAATTGCTGAATTTGCACATTTCCTGATGAAATACTCGGGAGAAACGTGAGGTGCGATAGCAACAAGAAGAGCCTCACCTCGGACTGCGCTCTCCCTCACACACTGATGAGGTTAATACCTGCAATTGGCGCGTGTCTCTCTGTATGTTGCCAATATAAGGCTTGTAGACACGTTTATTATACACCCTGACTTTCCACAGTCTGGCTAATATCTGTAATGAATGTGTGTGACATGTTTAGTCTCGCTGATCTCACATAAAACCGTAGTGAGAAGGCACAAGGCGAGTGAGGCAGACAGTAACGTGCTGCACCGAAGGGGGCGCATGTGAGCCCATCAGGTGCACGTTGCTGCTGTTCTTCTACCGCCGATAAGTTAGCGACATCAGAAAATCACGTGCACTGCAGCGCTCCATTTATTTTCATTTTTTGTTCCGACTGACTGCCAAAATGGAAGATTAAGATTTTTAAAACTAAAGGAAAATAAGGAGGATGGAGACTTTCGTGGAGAAGGATAGGCGCATGGACTTCATTTACAAATAAAGCTAAGACCATAAACGGTTTTCAATTTTATAAAAAATGGGATCAGACTAAGAAAAAAACAATCCAATATTTAAAAACTAAATTTTGACCTTAAATAAAATATTCTCTTGTTTTTCTTGTTATCCTTTTGATGAACAGTCGGTATTAAAATGAATTAAAGTATCAGAATTTAAAGCTTTTAAAAAGAACTAAATATTTCAATTAAGGTCAAAATTGAAATCCATTTTTTTTTGTACACCACTCTGTACTTTCATTTGTATTGAATGAGTGTGAATTGTGGAATTGCAACGTCAAACTGAGAACACCTGAAGGGTGAGGAGCAAATGCGCTCTCTCTATCCGCTATAAATGTAACTAAATGCGTACCTTACGTATGCTGAGGAGATGTGAAACATAACCAGTAGGCAATGTGGGGTTCATGTATCTATAACTCTGACTCTGAAGGAGTCACCAGCCATGAACCTCACCGCACGTCACTGCACTTCAGTACTGGCAGCAGAAATCATCAGCATACATTCTGTTGGTGCCGAGGACCTCATCTCTACACCTGCATCACAAGTGAATATCTGCAATGGATGTCGTTGCAACATAAACAAATCTCTCGAAATGCACGCTTGTTTAAAGCTTAACAGTAACGTGTTTGCACAGACTGGTGTCTTGGGTTGAAACAGTTGATCTTGCTGACTACACTCCTTAGGCCACTTCATCTGTTTGATCATCGATAGTCAGGCCGTGTTTAACTGGGCATTGTGAACTGGGAGGGTATTTTGATGACTGAAGCATTGAAATATGTGAAGGCCAGCATTTGTGGTCTTACAACAGAAATAAAAAACTAAAATTGTACCAATATTATGTAAAAAGGCCAGGACTAAATAAAATAAAATCTAAATTTTTAAACACAGAACTAAATAAAAATTGTTGACTTCACTGAAAGCTAGGACGAAATAAAAATAAAAATTAATTTTATAAAATAAAATAAAAACTAAAACTACAATTAATATCAGAACTGAAATATCATTCAGCTAGTCACTGTAAAAGGCGCTATACATAATAAAACATCTTTTAACAGCAAAAGCCAATAGACACATGTTAAAGAGCAGGCCTTCTTCATCAACTCTCAGTGCTCCCTCGACATCGGTCTGGTCCTTTTAATAGACTTTAACAACAGACACAAAATGAACAGACACTGTACCTGACGTCAATGTCATTATGCCCCACTGGCTGATCTTCTCCAGACTCTTCTTCATACATGACAGCTCCTTTCTCAGGTCCTCAGAAGAGAAGTTCACAGTGACATCGAAGCTGAGCGAGTCTTCTTCAGGAGGAAGGACACAGCGAGATGAGAAGGCCTGCATCAGGAGAGAAGAGAGGACATGGAGAAATAAAAGAAAGGTTTGTTAAGAGAAGCTCTTCTGGTTTAAGGGATCTGTGTTGGTGGACAGCCAGCCTGGTTAAATGGGCGATGATATTTTGTTCATGTATTGCACTTTTATGTGAGCATACTTCAGTGTAGTTTCGCAACAGTTCTTATCGTCCCTGACTTTTAATAATCTCTTAATGCCTGAGAGGTGAGCCATCAGACTGTAAATGAGGGGACTGAGGGTGCAGAATTGACTAAGCACACAAGACAAGACGTTATGGTGTAAGGAGTTTAAGAAGAATTTGGGCCCGTTCACACTTCCAGATTTGTTTAGCATTTCTCAAGCTCTGTAATGATACGTTTTTCAAGGTGTTTTGGGTGCTTTACGAGGGTTTTTCAAACATTTTTCAGGGATTTTTTCCAGGGTTTTCAAAGAAGCATTTTGCAAATATTAACATCATTTCCATTTTGCAGAAAGATTGTTTCAAGAATGTCTTCTCTGACGTTTGTGCTTTTAATCCTGGTGAGCACAGACGTTGTGACATATCGAGTTTGCCCAGTTCTGCAGCTAAAGGTGTCAATGAGAACAATTCTGGACTCTGTGTGAAGCAACCTGAAACATTCCAGGATTACACATCGGTGTCAATAAAGCATGTAAGCACGTGATAAAACTTTGTGTTATATCTCAAACAAACCCAAAAAGACTGCTAGTGAGGAAGTACAGCGGTAAACTCCAAAACACTCAACAGACGCTATCCTCATATATGTGTTGTAATACATGGGCTGAGGGGTCCAGTTTTGGGTCACTTCCATATTTTTGCTTCTTCCATTTAGCAGTCGCCACTGTGGATCATCCGTCTCTACCTCTCTCCCTGTCTTTCACATCATTTCCTGCCACATCGACTGTCTTCATGTCCTCCCTCACCACATCCATAAACCTCCTCTTTGGCCTTCCCCTTTTCCTCTTGCCTGGCGGTTCCATCCTCAACATTCTTGTGCCAATGTAGCCCTCATCTCTCCTCTCCCAAACCATCTCAATCTTGCTTCTCTCACTTTGTCACCAAACTCTCGTTATCTGTATTGTCCCTCTCATTCCTAATCCTCCCTTACTCTCGTTACTCCAAGCTAAAATTGTACCATCTTCACCTCTGCCACTTCCAGCTCTGCCTCCTGTCTTTTCATCCCTGACACCATTTCCAAACCATCCAACATGGCTTGCTCTCACTACTGTTTTACAGACCTTCCCTTTCACTCATGCAGAAAATCTTCCATCACAAACCACTCCTGCCACTCTTCTCCACAGATTCCACCCTGCCTGCACTCGCTTCTACTCTGCCACCCTCTCCGTTGCTTTGGATTTTTGAACCCAAATCTTTAAGTTTGACAACATTCATCACCTCTTCTCTTTGCAGTCGTACCCTTCCACCACCTCCCGTGTCATTCAGGCTCATGTACTCCGTCTCTTACTGACTTTCATTCCCTTGTTCTCCACCTCTCCAGATTTGCCTCAGCCTGCTGTCTACGCTCATTACAGATCACGATGTCATCCGTGAACATCAAAGTCCGTCACCATTGCAAACAGAGAAGGGCTCATAGCAGATCCTTGATGTAATCCCACTCTCACCTTGAACCAGCTTGTCATTTGTACCGCACACCTCACCGCAGTCACACTATCCTCATACGTATCCTGCACCACCCTCTCATATTTTTCTGCTACTTCCGGCTTCCTCACACGGTACCACAACTCCCCTCTTTGCACCTTGTCATATGGTTTCTCTGTGTCCACAATTCCTTCTGACCTTCTCTTTATTTCTCCATCAACATTCTAAAAGCAAACATTTCATCTGCTATACTCTTTCCTGGCAAGAAACCGTATTGTTGCTCACAGGTCACCACCTCTCCTTCCAGCTGAGTATCCATCACGCGTTCCCTTATCTTCATGGTGTGGCTGATCAACTTTATACCCCTGTAGCTACTGCAGCTCTGCACATCTCCCTTATTCTTGAAAATGGATACTCATATACTTCTTTTCCATTCCTCAGACATCTTCTCATTTTGTTCAACAATCTAGTTGCCATCTCACCTAAAGCTCTCCATGCCTCCACTGGTATATATGTTTGGGCCAACTGCTCTTCCACTTTTCATCCTCTTCATAAGTTCGACCTCCACTTCATCCAATCTACACACTCCTTCTCATTTTCTATATTCACAGGTCCTTCAAAGTACTCCTTCCACCTTTTTAACACACTCAACCCACTTTTCAGCAGATTGCCATCTGTATGCTTAATCACCCTGACCTGTGGCATGGCTTTCATCGCTCAGTCCCTCTGCCTGGCCAATTGGCTTTTCTCCTTCCTTTGTGTCCAGCTTCTCATATAGCTCGACATACGTACGCCTTTTCCTTAGCCCCTCAGCACCTCTCCCTTCACCTTGCTGTCTGCTTTTGTCGTCTCTCTGGTTATTCCAACTCTTTTTTGCTAATCTCTTCCTCCTTATGCTGTCCTGTACTTCATCATTCCACCACCTAGACTCTCCATCTTTGTTCCCTTGTCCAGGTATTAAGACCAAGCACATTGCTAGCACTACTTCAGCTCTGGTGTTCCCATCATCTATCCTGTCTTCATCACCACCAATCCCCTGCCTCACTTCCTCTCTGAATCTTTATATTTCCTACGCTACAGTAGACTTCCGTTTGTCTGTCCAGGATTTTAAATCATCTGTAGCTCGCAAACCATTTGACCTATTGACCTGAAATTTGGTACACTTATACTACATGACATCTACTACCCACTTTCGGTTATTTCTCTTTTTATTTTAATTTTATTGTAGAATAAATTCTTGGCAGCGGCCAGCAGGGCGGACATGTGGCTCATGCGTACGGGCGCCATTCTCATCCTTACCACCTTCGCCGTTACTTCCCCTACCTCTTCATATCTTAAATCATTCTTGAGGCAGACTGAAGACTTAAGAGCCAGCTTAAGTGAAAAATTAAAGAAAACGTACTAAGTAATTGCAACACAAACACGGACTTCATCAGTTTAAATGTGGAAAGATGCCGATTCAAGAAGAGAAGAAGTGGGCCACTAGGGTGGAGAGAAGAAGAGCTGCTCAGGAAACAGGAAGCGCATCAACCTCTGAGCAAATGAATAACGTACAGAGAACATGAAAACTAGGAATGCTCAGGCCACGTGTATTCACTGCACTTTATCGTGCAGTGCACTGTTACTGCTATTACACAATAGTCTTCCTCTTTCAACTTCCACAATCTGATTCTTGGTTCCACTTTCTTCCTCTTTTACACCTCAACATTCATCCTGCATACCACCCATCGATGCTGTCTATCTAGCTGCACTATCCCCTGCCACCACCTCACAGTCTCTAATCTATCTCCTACATAGGATGTCGTCCACCTGTGTGCACCTTCCTCCACTCTTACACATCACCCTGTGTTCCTAAGAAGGCTAACAGAATGTCAGGTTATATAGCGCCTTGATGTATGGAGTACAAGTCACAGGAGGTTCTGCTCAACCTTTATAACACACTGGTGAGGCCTCATCTGGAGACCTGTGTGCAGTTTTGGTCTCCAGGCTACAAAAAGGACATAGCAGCACTAGAGAAGGTCCAGAGAAGAGCGACTAGGCTGATTCAGGGCTACAGGGGTTGAGTTATGAGAGAAGATTAAAAGAGCTGATCCTTTACAGTTTAAGGAAAAGAAGATTAAGAGGTGACCTGACTGAAGGGTTTAAAATTATGAAGGGAATTAGTGCAGTGGATCGAGACTGTTATTCTAAAATGAGTTCATCGAGAACACGGGGACACAGTTGGAAACTTGTTAAGAGGAAATGTCACACAAACATTAGGAAGTTTTTCTTTACACAAAGAATGATAGGTTTCCTCCGGGTACTCTGGTTTCCTCCCACAGTCCAAAGACATGCAGGTTGGGTGCATTGGCGATTCTAAATTGTCCCTAGTGTGTGCTTGGTGTGTGTGTGCCCTACGGTGGGCTGGCGCCCTGCCCGCAGTTTGTTTCCTGCCTTGTGCCCTGTGTTGGCCTGGATTGGCTCCAGCAGACCCCTGTGACCCTGTAGTTAGGATATAGCTGGTTGGCTAATGGATGGATGGATGGAAAGAACGATAGACACTTGGATTGAGCTACCAAGTAGTGTGGTAGACAGTAAGACGTTGGGGACTTTCAAAACTCGACTTGATTAAGTGGTTAGGACTGGTGAGCTTTGTTGGACTGAATGGCCTGTTCTTGTCTAGAGTGATCTAATGTTGTTCTCGTTCTTTTGAAAATTCAGAATCAGGAACCTTTTTTATAGAATTTGTTTAAAGTGAATTCAGTTATTTTGATAAAGAAATTTTGAAATGGTGTGATCTGGTCTCACAGCAACTAGTGCACAAATGAAATAAGGACATGGATGGCATTTACTACACAAAGAACTAAACATATTTACATAATTAAAAAGTATTAGCGGTGCATTTCCTGTATTCAGCATTAAAGCAAGTAATAATACACCACTTAAAACACTCATTAACAGCGATTAATACAGAATTCCAAGAAGAGAAGAGACACCGCAAACCCCTACGAGCTGGCACTGTAAGGAGGGAATGCCAGCTCAGTGCTACCACTCTGCCTATCTATCAAAACATCCGTGCTAAACTTTAACCTGACTAAAACTACATGTGTAACTAGAACCTTTGTGGAGTTCTTGTCACTTGATTTCAAGGTATATGCATACTTGACCTCACTGTCAATAGCTGTCACTTTTGTCCTACCCGTTTCAATGGGTTGCAGTGCAGTGACTTCCTGAAAAACGCCTCTTTTGTTTTCTTTGACCAGTGTTTCATGAGTGGTGTCACTGATTTCAATGGCGGAAAACACTTGAAAACTGCTGCATGCATCTCACTGCGAGATCACTTTGGTGTGAACAGGCGTCTTTGAACACAATGGCATTTTTAGAGAGTTCTGGCGAAGTGCTAAATTGATAGAAAAATGCTTTCATCGCGAATGGGCCCTTTAAGTTAAGTGCTCCTTTTTATACAGGTAGATGTCAGATGAAGCTAATAAAAAGTAACACAATGACTTAGAAAAGCGCAAAGAAATCTCATCAGTTTAATTATACCATGGTAGGTCTGCAGCTAGGAAGTGACACTGACAAGAGAGACTTTTAGACCGATCACCATCTTCAACCAGACAAAAGGCTACTGAGAAGGTGGCTGATATGGTGTCCATGTTGTGTGTACTGTATACACTACATGGCCAAAAGAATATGGGCACCCACACGTCACACCCATATGTGTTAGCTGCAGTATCATTCCAAACCCATAGGCATTAACAAGGCTGCCACGATTTGCTTCAATTCACCCACAAAAGCCTTAAAAAAACATCGGCCTGGATGCTGGAGGCTTATCCCAAAAATGTTCAGTGGAGTCGAGTCAGCCCTGTGCAGGCCAGTCAAGTTCTTCCACAACATTTCTCTTTTGACCTTCTCCAGACTATTACCAGGTGGCATCCACCAAACCAGATTCGCCAAGCAGACTGCCAGATTGTGAAGCATAATTTATCACTCCAGAAAACGTTTCCATGTCCAATGGTGGTGGGCATTACACCACTCCAGCTGGCTCTTGGTAGTGCGCGTGGATTTAATGGCGCTCTATGAGAAACTGTTTCCGTGCTGATGTTGATTCCTTTATTTATTTATTTATTTTTTGGCAGGATGCCAGCCCACCATAAGGCGCACACACACACACACACACACACACACACACACACACCAAGCACACACTAGGGACAATTTAGCAACGCCAATGCACCTAACCTGCATGTCTTTGGACTGTGGGAGAAAACCCATGCAGACACGGGGAGAACATGCAAACTCCACGCAGGGAGGACCCGGGATGCGAACCCAGGTCTCCTAACTGGTCAGCTCATTTTGTATTTTTTAATGACCCAGGAGTTGCATGCCTTATATTAGGCTATTACAGTGTCCTTGAATAAAATACAATAATTATGAAGACCTAATTTAAATACACTTTACTGAGTTATACCCAGCAACAAACACATATAACCATCCATCCATCCATCCATCCTTTATCCAACCCACTATATCCTAACTGCAGGGTCACGGGGGTCTGCTGGAGCCAATCCCAAGCAACACAGGGCACAAGGCAGGAAACAAACCCTGGGCAGGGCGCCAGCCCACCGCAGGGCACACACACACACACACACCAAGCATACACTAGGGACAATTTAGGATGGCCAATGCATCTAACCTGCATGTCTTTGGACTGTGGGAGGAAACCCACGCAGACACGGGGAGAACATGCAAACTCCACGCAGGGAGGACCTGGGAAGAGAACCCAGATGGGTCTCCTAACTGCGAGGCAGCAGCGCCACCAGTGCGCCACCGTGCCGCCCTGCAGATGTTGATGTTGGGAGTTTGGAATTCAATGGTGAGTGCTGCAACCAGAGACCGATGACGTGTATGTGCCTTACATTTGGCAATCACAGATCTTTTGTGTTCTACCACTTTGCTCTTAGACATGTCCACTTCACACTTCCACTTGACTAAGAAATTTAGCAAACCAACTTGTTTGAAATGTGGCATCCTATAAGAGTGGCATGCTGAAAGTCACACACTCTTCAGTACACCCCACTCTCCAGACTGTGTTAGTCTATGGAGATCAGAGGGCTGCGTGGACCTCTTAGCAATGGGGGGCTGATATGGCGGAACTCACTAATTAGCTGGGCAGTCCACAAACCTGGGACCATGCAGTCTGTCAGGAGCTGGCTGCAGTGATATTTCAGTTCTGATATTAAATGTAGTTTTAGTTTTTAGTTTATTTTATAAAATTAATTTTTATTTTGTTCAAGTATTCAGTGGAGTCAACAATTTGTACTTTTATTTAGTTCTGTGTTTGAAATGTAAGTTTTTATTTTATTTAGTTCTGGCCTTTAAACATAATATTGGTACAATTTAAATTTTTTTCTTTTGCAAGACCACAAATGCTGGCCTTCACATATTTCAGTGCAAGTTATGTTTCAGTCAGCAAAATACACTCCCAGTTTATCCATCCATCCATTTTCCAACCCGCTGAATCCGAACACAGGGTCACGGGGGTCTGCTGGAGCCAATCCCAGCCAACACAGGGCACAAGGCAGGAACCAATCCTGGGGAGGGTGCCAACCCACTGCAGGACACACACAAACACACCTAACACATACTAGGGCCAATTTAGAATCGCCAATCCACCTAACCTGCATGTCTTTGGACTGTGGGAGGAAACCCACGCAGACACGGGGAGAACATGCAAACTCCACACAGGGAGGACCCAGGAAGTGAACCCGGGTCTTCTAACTGCGAGGCAGCAGCGCTACCACTGCGCCACCTCTCCCAATTTATAATGCTGTTAAACACGGCTTGACTATCAATGAGCAAACAGATGAATTGGCCTAAGGAGTGTAGTCGGCAGGATCAAATGTTTCAACCCAAGACACCAGTCTGGGCAGCAAGCACGTTGCTGTTAAGCTTTAAACAAGCACACATTTGGAGAGATTTGTGCCACAATCTCTGATGCACAGATAGCCAGACAGTGAAAGTATTAGTTTGTGATGCAGGTGCACAGACGAGGTCCTCAGCCACTGGCGCCGGCAGACTGTATGCTGACGATTTCTGCTGCCAGGACTGAAGTGCAGTCCTGGTGCCAGAGAAGTGCTGGACTTCCATTAAGTTCTGATCCAGCTGGTCCTGCACTGAAACTCCGACACTCTTTTCTTTTTCTTGCATGCTACATTTGCCTTTATTATCGTCTACGCTGTAATTAAAGTACTTCTATACATTACTTTCTCGCTTTCTACCCGCAAACATCTGTGCAAAACCCGCCATCGTCAACCACATGTGCTTACTGCTTCAACCCGACGAGCCAAATGTGCCCAATGAAGAGACAACGGTCCTTTACGGAAGTTGCGCCACGTGACTCTAGTGGGCCCCAGGTACGAGATCAGCGCATAGTGAACGGCGCAACATAACTGAACGCTCGGGGCGACCTACAAACAACCCCTCTGAGCGACTGAACTGGACTGAATGAAAATGCTATTGCGTTTTTTTTCCATTTTTTTACTCAATTATCGTTCTCATTTTAGTTCGTTCACATATCACTAATTTTTATTTTAATTTAGTTTTAGTTTCTCTGTTTCCCTTCATTTCAGTTCTCGTGCTTGTAAAATGAAAAATTTAGTTCTAGTTCACGTTTTCGTTATGAAAATATCACTGGAGTTGGGAGTCCAAATCCAGAATATCGTGTGCAGGTTTGGTCTTCGTATTTGATAAATGACATAACGGCAGAACATAAAGTCGAGAGGAGAGTAAAGGGAGTGGACTGTGGGGTCTGAGCTGGGAGGAAATGCTGAAGGACTGGGAATGTCTCATCAGTTTAAGGACAGAAACATGAGAACGTGACCTGACCGAAGTGCTTAAAGATATGAACCGAGTTGGTGTCACCTTTTATTAGATGGTATATTTTAAAATGGAGTTAGTTTTAGTTTGATACGATTTCATGCAAATGGACAGATTACCCTGTGGTGCAGATGGAAATAGCAACTCAAAGACTTTTGAAAACTGGCCTCTTAGAAATTTTAGGTGAGTTTGAAAAGATGATCTGTGTTGGGCTGAACGGTCCTGTTCTTGTCATGTTGTACAAACTCTTCAGATCTTTTGAATTTCTCTCTAAATGTTCTCAGGTCCCACACACCCCAGTCTGATCAGACACCCAATGACGTGTCACCTCACCTGCAGGAAGCAGATTTGATCTTTGGTATCCATCAGCTCCCTCAGCTCAGTATCTTTCCACTCCAGCTCCTCAATCTCCTCGTCCAGTTTCTCCATGACTTCTTCAACCTTCTCCATTTCCATCCTTTCTCGTTCTCTGAACCTCTCCATCAATTTCCTTCGGGTTTCTTCAATACAGCAAATCAGATCAGTTAAGCTTTTCTCATGTTCCTCCACTTCATTTTCCATAGAGATCTGTTTGGATGGAAAAAAGACACAGAGTTAAGTGACCTAACAAGAATGACCAGCCACAGGGCATTTCTGTTGGCAGTTAGATGTTGTAAAAGATCATTTGGATGGGCTGGCATCACATTGGGGGTGGACCATAGAATAGAAAAGTAGAATAATGGAAGGGCAGTAAGATTTTCTCCCAGGGAAATAATTTCTCTGGATCTATCAACTGCCAATGTTCCCATTTTGGCACTCCTAGGGCTGTATGGGATTCGCAGTCTGAACAGGCAGCCATGTTGAGGTCTGTTGGAGCTGCTAGAGTGAGGTATTGGAGGACAACTGCACTGTGCTTTGAAACCTTTTGTCTGACCCAGAGGTGCGTGTGGAGTACACCTTTCACCTGCTGGAAATACTCGAGAGTTCAGCTTTCAAAAGAGCCATGCTGGGTAGGCTGGAGCTGGGAGTGGAGGAGGACAACACTGACCTGGAGCAGAGCAGGAGAGCAGAACAAGAAGTCCGTAAAGAAAATTGTGTGTGTTGGGAGTGTGCAGTAGTTGTGTAAAAGGAAAGGGACTGACTCTTTATGGACTGGAGAGTTGTGTGTAGTACTTGTCTTCTGGTATCGGGTTTTAATTGTATTGTTTAAAGTCAATTATCTCCACACCTCCGTTTTCACACTTCAGTAAGGTTTTCTTCAGTCCTTGCAATCTGAACATTATTTCTTGCTTCTGTTTTCCAGATGTTCTTAAAGGTGACTCCATCACCACTTCACTTCACCACAGACCAAACTGCCGTACCGAAAGGGCTTTCTCTTTACTCTTATGCCCCTGTCCATTACTTTCGGTGGGACCCTCACAAAAGTAGCATTAGCAGCTGCTCGACAGAACACTGCAGGCATTTTACAAACGTGCAACACACCATTACAGCTTTGAAATGTACCGCGCTAGAGATCGCCAGGCCACCTCACGATGTGGTGCCACCGACTGTCTCCTCTGATGTAAAGAGGCCGACTGGATCTCAACACGGATGAGACAGCGAGTTTAAATGAACTGGGCCGCCTTTCACGTTTCCTTAAGTATTAGACGCTGCCATTGTTGTTCACTTCGGATGACCTTGATGTACCACATTTTCAATATCTATCTCTAGATTTGTATTCTAACAGTTACTTAGCATATTTATTACAGCTCTGCCTCCATTCTAATTTATTGATGACTTTTTTTGCTGTCACATTTTAGTTCCCATCTTTTCTTCTTTCACTTGTCACCAGAGGGTGGCTCCAGGATGACTGTCTGTTTCAGGTGTCGGAGGGGACCGAGTGTGACTGAAATACTGAAGATTATTGTAGGCAGACCGCACCAGTACACGTGCTGGTTCTTCATCGTCTTAGAGGCTGAGGGTTTGATTCATACTGTGCTTGACGTGAGGTGCTTACACAGTTGGCAACAGAACACCTCAATGAAGACATTTGAAGAAGCAGTTAGAAGGCATTCAGGTACAGTTGTGCTTCAAAGTTTGTGAACCCTTTAGAATTTTCTATATTTCTGCATAAATATGACCTAAAACATCATCAGATTTTCACTCAAGTCCTAAAAGTAGATAAAGAGAAACGAGTTAAACAAATAAGATAAAAAATATTATACTTGGTCATTTATTTATTAAGGAAAATGATTAAATATTACATATTTGTGAGTGGCAAAAGTATGTGAACCTTTGCTTTCAGTATCTGGTGTGACCCCCCTTTGCAGCAATAACTGCAACTAAACATTTCCGGTAACTGTTGTCAGTCCTGCACACCGGCTTGGAGAAATTTTAGCCCATTCCTCCGTACAGAACAGCTTCAACTCTGGGATGTTTGTGGGTTTCCTCACATTAACTGCTCTCTTCAGGTCCTTCCACAACATTTCGATTGGATTAAGGTCAGGACTTTGACTTGGCCATTCCAAAACATTAACTTCATTCTTCTTTAACCATTCTTTGGTAGAACGACTTGTGTGCTTAGGGTTGTTGTCTTGCTGCATGACCCACCTTCTCTTGAGATTCAGTTCATGGACAGATGTCCTGACATTTTCCTTTAGAATTCTCTGATATAATTCAGAATTCATTTTTCCATCAATGAAGGCAAGCCGTCCTGGCCCAAATGCAGCAAAACAGGCCCAAACCATGATACTACCACCACCATGTTTCACAGACGGGAGGATAAGTTTCTTATGCTGGAATGCAGTGTTTTCCTTTCTCCAAACGTAACGCTTTTCATTTAAACCAAAAAGTTCTATTTGGGTCTCATCCATCCAGAAACCTTCTTCCAATAGCCTTCTGGTTTGTCCACGTGATCTTTAGCAAACTGCAGATGAGCAGCAATGTTTTTTTTTGGAGAGCATTGGCTTTCTCCTTGCATCCCTGCCATGCACACCATTGTTGTTCAGTGTTCCCCTGATGGTGGACTCGTGAACATGAACATTAGCCAATGTGACAGAGGCCTTCAGTTGCTTAGAAGTTACCCTGGGGTCCTTTGTGACCTTGCCGACTATGACAACGCCTTGCTCTTGGAGTGATCTTTGTTGGTTGACCACTCCTGGGGAGGGTAACAATGGTCTTGAATTTCCTCCATTTGTACACAATCTGTCTGACTGTGGATTGGTGGAGTCCAAACTCTTTAGAGATGGTTTTCTAACCTTTTCTAGCCTGAGGAGCCATCAACAACTCTTTTTGTGAGGTCCTCAGAAATCTCCTTTGTTCGTGCCATGATACACTTCCACAAACATGTGTTGTGAAGAGCAGACTTTGATAGATCCCCGTTCTTTAAATAACACAGGGTGCCACCTCACACCTGATTGTCATCCCATTGATTGAAAACACCGGACTCGAATTTCACCTTCAAACTAACTGCTAATCCTACAGGTTCACATACTTTTGCCACTCACAAATATGGAATATTCGATCATTTTCCTTAATAAATAAATGACCAAGTATAATATTTTTGTTTAACTGGTTTCTCTTTATCTACTTTTAGGACTTGAGTGACAATCTGATGATGTTTTAGGTCATATTTATGCAGAAATATAGAAACTTCTAAAGGGTTCACAAACTTTCAAGCACAACTGTAAGTAATTCAGTTACACCACACTCACTCAAGTAGGTCAGGGTTTGCTCTAGCAGGATAGCGAGAGTTCCTATAAGGAGGATGGCCATGTGGGAGCAGGCGGTAGGTAGGAATGACACAACCAAAGCAGCACACAAAGAGAGAAAAGAAGTGAAGGCCAGGACCGAATCACCAGCTTTTATAAAACTGAGGTGCAGGTTTGATCCTGGGGCTGAAGGTTTTGATTTACTGGTACAAGTCCCATGTGTCTTTGAGCTGTGCTCACTTGTCATTGTCCAAGATGAAACCAGTTGTGTGGTCCAATTTGAAGGAGTTTAGTGTTAAGCTGAGGAGGAGAAGTGACAAAGTGGTCACCTGAGGAGCTCTACCTGTGCTACGCACCAGTCCAGGTAAGGCTGAAGACATTAGGACATTTAACGTGTGTCTGAAATTTTGGGGCAGAACAAAGGGGTCTGAATGAGTTCCATTTGAACCAGAGGGGCACTAATGCAAGCTTAACCTTCATTACATGTAAATCAATGGAGTCAACTCTTAAAGAGATGTCTCAGAAATAAGTGTAAAGAACAGGAGTGTTAGTGAGCAGTTGCAGCAGGGGCTTAGATGAGGAATTTCATGTTTTACTAAGACGCAGCAACTCGATGAGGAATCTACAAAAGCAGACGAGCAGAAAGGCCTAAACCACTCTGGTGGTCGGTCTGCCTGTCAGGATGGCTGTCCTCCTCTGCTCATTTGCTGTTCCTCGACTGTCGCCTCTGCTCAGTTCATCCGTCTCTTATTTGGACTGTTGAGTGACATTTTTTCTGAACTGGTCTGAACCTGCTGTGCTTAGTACTTTAAACACACTCCATGGCACTGAACTCTTCAATGCTGAATAAATTAGTTTGTTAAAGTTTAAGTAAAGAGTTCTGGGGGACAACCTTCTCAAAAATTCAACTTGTCAAGAAGCAACCCTGAATAGTGTGCCAGTCAAACCCAGGGCCACAAAGACCCTTCATCGCAATCATAATGGACTGATTTAGAGTCGCTGCCAATTAACAAAGGAAGAAAACCCACAAATAACAGAAAGACAAGACAAACTGCACCAAGGACCACCGATGGAGGACACCGGATATGTGAGGCAGCAGAACATGGAACTGGCAAGCCGTCAATACTTTGTAGCAACAGTGCCACCCCAAAACAAAAGGGTTAGGCGAGAGTTTTAATAAGGAAACTGATATTTTAGAGTATTTGTGATTCAAATGTAAGGACGTTTTTAAGATGTCTCAAATGTCTAAAGAACAATCGAAACTGCACTCACTCCACCACTGGAACACCTAAAGCTATGAAGTCAAAAAAAGTTGTGAAAAATGAACGACAAATTGGCAAAAATGAAGGTTGTGCCCACCAATCTCCTTCAGAGCACCAGTGCCAACCTGCAGTTTGAGTTCCATGTTAGGCGGTGAAAATGAGAGTATGGCCGAGAATCCAAAGGACGTTTGAACTGCACCACAAAGGAACAGAACATGGAGGACAGGGGCATGCTAGGAAGGGCACAACACAAATTCTTCTCTCCATCTCCCCCCTCCCTACGTGTCCTTTCTCTCTTGTCTTTCGTTTATTTCTCTTTATTCACTTGAATTGTTATCTTAATTCCACTCACCCTCAACTGCTCCACCGTCCTCTTCATCTTATTCTGCTTCTTCTTACTCTTCTGGACTCTCCTCCTGATTTCCCTCAGAGTCTCCCCCAGCTGTTTCTGTTTGGACACACAAGAGGACACGCGGTGGTCTTGTGAGCATTCACTTTCAGTTTCACGTTCTGTCTGAAGACCAATTTACACATCAGAACTGAATCGCAGAGAAAAGGAACACCTCTTAAAAACGAAGTCAAGAAATAAAGCAGACAACCAAGTGTTAACAAACACAAATGTCAATGATGAAGATGAGGAAACCAGTTACTACCTGGTGGGCTGCTTTAGCTTGTGAAAGGGGACCACATTCAGCCTTCAGCACTGAGGACATGAAATGGCAACTGAGACCCTCAATAAAGAGGAGTGGGGCCTGCAAGACAAGTTGGGGGGCTACAGCCAAGGCTGCAAATCAATGAGTGGCATACAAGCTGCTCATGAAGGAAACACGAGGACAAGAGAGCCTGCTAGAGACATGGAGGGGAGCTCAGAGCAGCAGAAGGACATTTCATAAACCACAAATGCCATTCTAGAGCCATGGACCCCGTGTGCCAGTGGGCTACAACGGGGTACACGGACACACAGGTGTGCTCAGGAAACAGATATGGTGGGCTGTTGTCTTGTTTCAGAGGTGGACGTCCACCTTGGACACGTGGATAGGCTGCTGATTACAGTTTTCATTATCCAGGTCTGAACAAGTGGCAACAGTGTGCTAAAATTAGGGGCAGAAAAGGCAAGGTGGGAGGGCAGCACGGTGGCACAGTGGTAGCGCTGTCACCTTGCAGTTAGGAGACCTGGGTTCACTTCCCGGGTCTTCCCTGTGTGGAGTTTGCATGTTCTCCCCATGTCTACATGGGTTTCCTCCCACAGTCCAAAGACATGCAGGTCAGGTGCATTGGCCACCCTAAATTGTCCCTAGTGTGTGTGTGTGTGTGTGTGTGTGTGTGTGTGTGTGTGTGTGTGTGTGCGTGCGCCCTGCCCGGGGATTTGTTACTGCCTTGCGTGCTGGGATTGGCTCCAGCGGACCCCCATGACCCTGTGTTAGGGTATAGCAGGTTGGAAATTGACTGGCTGACTGACAGACAAGGTGGTCTTGTCAAAAGGGCTGTCTGTGACACATGCTAGTCTAGCTGAGGCTGAGGAGTTTAGAAAGTTTAACATGAAGCTCAAATTTGTGTAGTCATAAAAATTACCGTATGAAATGTACCGAGATAAAAAGAGGAACACACAAGAAAAATAGACACGACGAATGAAAATCAGTTTACAGAGACAGTAAGGAAGAATATGAAAAACAGAGTTACACACGAAACATAACACATTAAAATACTGTATGCAAAAAAGGGCTAAATACCAAACAAACCCCCAAAAAACAAAACATCTATCTATTATATAGTGCCTATCTATTGTAAAGGACAGCCGGGTCCCATGCCCGGCAGGGATGCCTCTGCTACATCTGTTCCGGGGGAGCAGCCATGGACTGTTCAATACCTCCCCCGGGACGCTTGGTGGCAGCCTCCCTGGCAGCCAATGATTCCCCAGCCCAGCGCATGGCTCCAGGCTATCTATCTATCTATCTATCTATCTATCTATCTATCTATCTATCTATCTATCTATCTATCTATCTATCTATCTATCTATCTAATATATAGTGTCTATCTAATATATAGTGTCTATCTATCTATCTATCTATCTATCTATCTATCTATCTATCTATCTATCTATCTATCTATCTATCTAATATATAGTGTCTATCTATCTGTCTATCTATCTATCTGTCTATCTATCTATCTATCTATCTATCTATCTATCTATCTATCTATCTATCTATCTATCTATCTATCTATCTATCTATTATATAGTGCCTTTCTCTATCTATCTATCTATCTATCTATCTATCTATCTATCTATCTATCTATCTATCTATCTATCTATCTATCTATCTATCTATCTATTATATAGTGCCTTTCATCTATCTATCTATCTATCTATCTATCTATCTATCTATCTATCTATCTATCTATCTATCTATCTATCTATCTGTCTGTCTGTCTGTCTGTCTGTCTGTCTGTCTATTATATAGTGCCTTTCATCTATCTATCTATCTATCTATCTATCTATCTATCTATCTATCTATCTATCTACCTACCTACCTACCTACCTACCTACCTATCTATCTATCTATTATATAGTGCCTTTCATCTATCTATCTATCTATCTATCTATCTATCTATCTATCTATCTATCTATCTATCTATCTATCTATCTATCTATCTATCTGTCTGTCTGTCTGTCTGTCTGTCTGTCTGTCTGTCTGTCTGTCTGTCTGTCTGTCTGTCTCTGTCTGTCTGTCTATCTATCTATCTATCTATCTGTTAGTTATGTTGTGTCAGTCTCTCCATTCTTTCTATCCCTCCATGAAGCCACTGTTATAATTGTACGTCACACACACATTTCTCTCAACTCCAAAGTGTTGCTGTGTATATCCAATCAGACACATGATGTCTCGTGCCCAGGCTCACCAGTATAGACTGCAGCTCCCTACCATCTTAGACAAGAACAATTATTCTCCTCAAATGGATGCCTAGATGTTTCTATCATCCTCCCGTTAATTAATTAATTGTATTTTTCACCAAACACTAAACCCCCTTTCACCTGTTTTTCTTCTGTTTCCGGCTCCAGCTCCACCATTGTATGCCCATTGTGTTCATTCACCACGCACACCATACAGATGCACATGTCATCAGTTTTACAGAACATGTTCAGACTCTGGTGATGTTTCGCACAGATCTTCTCCTTCAGATTCACATCGGGATCGGTCAGCTTGTGGTCTTTCCAGGCCACTATTTCAAAATGGGGCTGCAGGTGAGCATGACAGTAGGAGATCATGCAAGTCAGACAGGACTTTGACGCTCTGGACTTCCTCCCCGTACAGGCGTCACACTCCACGTATTCAGAGTCAGTGTAGTTCGGAGACGTAAGAGGACTGAGAATGGGCTTCTGTATCTTCTTGACCACTTCATTCAGCACCGTGTTTATGTGCAGCTCGGGCCTCGTAGCGAAGGTTGAAGCGCACTGAGGACATCTGCACTCTTGTCTTTGATCCCAGTAGTCAGCGAGGCACTGCAAACAGAAACTGTGACCGCAGGGGATGGTAATGGGGTCAGTCAGGGGGCTCAGACACACTGAGCAGGTGAACTCATCCTGCGAGACAAACACCAGGTCTTCGGAAATCATCTGTCAGAGGAGAGGCAGGCAGAGAGAGTCAGTCAGACAAGCGAGGAGATTTAAAGTGAAACCTGAGAGCAGACAGGGAGGACCTCAAAGGAACAGAGCTGGCGTGTCTGTTATCATCAGAGGTGGAGCTGTTTGGAGTGAGGGGTTTGTGACGCTGAGTGGGAGTGAGGCGGTGGGAGTGGGGAGCAGATTGTTCGTGATGGTCGGCTCCGCTGTTCTCCAGTGACATTCTGCAGGCGGATTAAAGGAGCGGAGTAGAAGAAGGGTCTCTGCCAGCTGACAAGGCCCGATGGGGTAATCTGGGTAGAAGGGAGGAGAAAGATGTGCGGGGCTGGAAGAAATGGAGCAGGAGCCGATACCTGTATGGATTTAGACTCCGCTTGTATTGTCCATGAGTTCTGCATGTTATGGTGGATTATGTATTTGGATTATTTACTTAGTTATTTATTGTGTTGCACTTTGGGCTCAGAGAACAGAGACAGAGGAACAGCAGCATGGTGGGGTGACGGTGAGCATTCTTGTCCATACATTGAATTGTATTCCTTACTGAAGATATTAAAAACAGTTATGTTCTAAATGAAGCTGAGAAAAGGTAATAAAGTTTTTAAAACAGTTACACCTTTCAACTTCCTCTAGTGGGTAACACTTGGAAACCCAGCAAATAAACCTCGTCAGTTACTGAGGTGTGTAAAAGTGTCTGCTTCTTGGTGAAATCTGCCAGGTGGGATTATCCTACTCTACACACTCCTCGCCCGCTGCTTACCCCACCGGAGACTTGACGTGGACTTCAGGGGTCACCATCACTGGATCCCAGCCATTACTCCAGCGTCCATAGCCATGTTTATAGGTCGGACCGCTACAGCTGTTTGGCTTAGTGGCACAGGATTTTTATCATTCATCCTAAACCTTTGCTTTTTTACACACTCTCTTGTTCTCTCAGTATCTCTCTTCCTTCTCTTATGTGTTTGTTTTGTAATGTTTACCCATCATGCCTTGTTGGTGTCCCTCCAGAACTCCCATTCTCCTTTTTCACTCTCCTATTTACAGCAAAATGTGGTGTCTTGGGCACAGAGGAAAATGAAAAAGGGAAATACGAGACCGAGTGAACCGGAGAAAGAAAAGAGAAAAGGGAAAGATGAATGAAAGTGTGGCCGGCCAGCACTTCTGGGACACCCTCACCCCAGCAGGGGACACAGGAGCTATCAAAGATGTTCATCACGATAATCAAATCGTAAACCACTCACAGTTGAGATGTTCACAAGACTGCAGAATGAAAACTGAAATGTCAGCACCTGAAAGGAAAGAGAAAAAGGGGAAGATGAACGAAAGTGGGCCAGCACTTCAAGTAAGGGGGACGGAGGGACAGGGCTCCTTACCTCATTACATTAAGGAGTCATCGACAATTCATAACGAGATTAAAGATGCATTTCTATTCACTTGCTTTCAAAGACCTTCAGTAATACTCATTGTCATTATGTAATCTGACTTCCTTTATTTTATTTCTGTGCTAATTGTATGTTTTTTCTTCTTTTATTGTAAAGCACTTTGGCCACAGCATTCCCTGTTGTTTTGATTATGCTATATAGATAAATTGACATTCTGTAACGCCCTCACACACACACAGTCACCCCAGCAGGGGACACGAGCTATCAAAGATATTCATCACAATAATCAAATCGTAAACCACTCACAGTTGAGATGTTCACACGACTGCAGAATGAAAACTGAAATGTCAGCACCTGAAAGGAAAGAGAAACATGGCTGCTGTTAAGAAGGCCTCTGCCACCTCAGATCCATTCCCTAATATGTGACAAAAAGGGACAACGCAGCTCATAAAATACAAAGCAGACTGCTGGTCCAGCACTTAGTGTCCAGCACAGGTGTATTGGGTTTACTGACTTTTTCAGGAGACTTAGCAGCTCTCACTTTATGTCTTGGCTGTTGTTCCTCTTCAGCACACTCACTCTTCAGGTCTCTGGTTTGTACAGGTCAGCTACAGAGCTCAAGGAGAAAGAGCAGAAGACTCTGTGCTGAGGGCCTTTAAAGGCTTCAGATATCGCAAGACCAGGACTCTCGCTGTGTTTTTGTGTCCAAGTAAAACGTATAGCAGAGTTTGGCTTTCTAGAGGCTTCAGTCCAAAGGGCTACAGTGGTGGACATTTGTCACTTCTGTCACAGTGGGACGTGTGAAGATTGAAAGTACACCATATGAGCAGGAGATAGGAGTCACAGTGGACTCTACACTATCAACAGAGTGTCAGGTTATATAGCGCCTTGACATGTGGAGTACAAGTCCCAGGAAGGTCTGCTCAAGCTTTAGAACACAGGTGTCAAACTGCAGGCCTGGAGGGCCGCAATGGCTGCAGGTTTGCATGATAGATAGATAGATAGATAGATAGATAGATAGATAGATAGATAGATAGATAGATAGATAGATAGATAGATAGATAGATAGATAGATAGATAGATAGATAGATAGATGTGAGGCACTATATAATAGATAGATAGATACTTTATTAATAATTCCCATACTCCAGCAGCAGCATACTGATAATAACAATATTAATTTAAAGAGTGATAACAATGTAAGTAAAAACAGACAATAACTTTGTATAATTTTAACGTTTACCCCAAAAATATAGAAATAAAATTAGGCAATACTAATTAACAAAGAATAAAAGTACAGTCTGATGGCCAGGAGGACAGAAAAAAAACAAAAAAAAAACAAAACCTGCAGGGTGACCACCCAGCCACCTCTAGGCATTCTACCTAACGTCAATGACCTCAATCAGTCCTCATGATGTTCTCATAGAAGAGTAAGATGATGATGATGATGGTCCTCTGGCCTTCAATCCATCGGTGCTTTGATCGGGTGGTGGGGGTGCAGAAAAACCGGAAAGAGAACAGCAGAGAGAGTAGGGGTTAGTACGGATTACAGAGCCACCAGGAATGATAACGACAATTAAATGCATATTCAGAATATCAGGGTTACACTAAAATGAAGCTACGAGAAAGCCATGTTACAACGACAAGTTTTTAGCAGTTTGTTTAAAGCCCTCCACCGTATCAGCCTGGCAGATCTCTAGCGGTGAGCTCGTATTCCAGATTTGAGGTGCAGAACAGCAGAAGGCCATCCGCCCGCCTCACCACTTCTTTTAAATTTAGCTCTTGGAATTCTAAGCAGACCCTGTGATGGGTAGAAGGACCAGGGGGAAGGGCACTGATGAGGCAATACCTCCACTGGGACAGTACTGGGCAGCCCTCCAGGGTGGCTGTGGCACCACAGATTCCCGCAGGGCATGTTGGGAACTGGAGTTTGGTGAAGCCCTGGTGAAGCGCACCCAGGAGTGATTCCAGGTCATAGTGATGAGCCACCTGGAACACTCCCGGGACCTGAATAAGAAGAGCCGCCTCAATCCATTCAGGGGCCATAGTCGGGAGGAAGGAGTGGACAAAGCCTGAGGAAGACTGGTGGCAAGGAAGGGAATGGACTGTGTATGGGTGTGGTGTTGGTGGTTTGTGCACTTTTAATTATAAATAAACATGGGTGTTGAATTGAACCTGTGTCCTATCTGTCTGTGTCGGGGGTTAGGGTGGCAGTACGCCCACTAGTGGCTTACAACCCTCATTTGAAGATCTAAGGGTACGATTTGGAGTGTAAGGTGACAGGCATTTTGAAATAAAATACAGTGTAATAATAAAGCACACACAAGTATAAAGGTTTGGGGTTTTTAGGCCCCATATACCGTAAAGCAAATATAAGCACGTTAGTGTTTTCTACAAAGTACAACAGACAGAAAAAATCATGCAGGTCGGACAATTTATAACGGAGGACAGGAAGTGATGAAATGATGGGGAAAAGTCGTGATGGTTGATGGGAAAGTGATGTCATCATTGAGGGACCAGAGGTTAGAAAGGACCTCGGAAGTAGGTGGTACCAAAAGACTTCCAGGACTGTTTATGGCTTCGGTCTTTCTGAAGGAACAAGAAAAGAGAGGTTTGGCGCCCGTCGGATCCTTAAGCCACTCCCTATGTGCTCGTGCGTGACATGACCCCTCCCCCACCAGCCCAGACCCACCGGGTTGGACGACCCGAACCGAGAGGTCGTGAACTCAGGAGAGAGCATCAGCATTGGCTTGAAGGTTACCTCGACGATAAGTGATGGTGAACTTATAAGGCTGCAAGTCCAAAAACCACCTGGTGACCCAAGGATTCAAATCCCTGTGGAGGGCCATCCACTAGAGGGCAGCATGGTCCGTCATCAGGGTGAATTCACGGCCCAGCAGGTAGTACCGCAGGTAAGTTACCTCCCACTTGATGGCCAAGGCTTCCCGTTCCACTGCTGCATATCTGGTCAACAGTTTCCGGCTCAGGTAAATCACGGGGTTGTTCGACACCGTCGATGCTTTGGCTCAGAACGGCACCAAGACCTGTGTCTGAAGCATCGGTCTGGAGGAGAAAAGGAAGAGAGAAATCAGGAGCTCTCAACACAGGTGCCATTGTTTGGGCCATTTTCAAGTCACTGAATGCCCGTTCTGTAACATTTCTGGCCCATTTCTTTGTCAGGTCCGTCAAAGGTGCTACTCTCTCAGAAAACCAAGGTACAAACGGGCGGTAGTAGCTCGCTAGTCCCAAGAAGGCTTGCGCCTGTTTTTTGACTATCGGAACGGGGCCATTCAAGGATGTCTTTGATTTTAGACTTCTGTGGTTTCACCAGCCCTCCTCCCACCAGGTAGCCTAAATACTTGGCTTTGTTCAACCCAAAATAACATTTCCGCAGGTTGATCCGAAGCCCAGCCTTCGCTAGCGTCAGGAGGACAGCGTAAACCTGCAACACATGTTCCTCCCATGTGCCGGAATAAATGACCATGTCATCCAGGTAGGTGGCACAATAGGACTGGTGGGGCTGTAGCACTCTATCTACCAGACGCTGAAAGGTCACTGGCACCCCGTACAGTCCAAATGGGAGGACCTTGTATTGCCAGTGTCCACTAGGGGTGCTAAATGCTGTTTTTTCTCTTGCAAATGCCTTAAAGGGAATTTTTCAGTATCCCTTTGTCATGTCAAGAGTAGTCAAATAACGGGCAGTCCCCAGCCATTCGAGGAGCTCGTCCACGCGGGGCATGGGGTAGGCATCAAATCTGGAGACTTGGTTAAGACGTCAAAAGTCATTACAAAATCTCCATGACCCGCCTGGCTTAGATACAAGAACGATGGGACTGGACCAGGGACTGTGACTTTCTTCAATGATGTCCATGTCCAGCATGCGCTGGACCTCTAGTTCCACCTTTGAACGTTTCGCCTCCGGGAGGAGGTAGGGGTGTTCCCTGACTACCACCCCCGGGTCTGTGACTATGTCGTGCTGAATCAGTGAGGTGCGGCCTGGTGCTTCACTGACCACTTCCGGGGTGGACTGGATTGCTCGTTTGAACTCCCGTCACTGGAGGGGTGTCAGATTGTGACAGCTGTTTTTGAGAAAAGGGAGAGGGCAGGGCCAGCAAGAGGAGGGTCTTCCCTATCTTTCCACGGCTTTAGGAGGTTGACATGATAAACCCTCTCGCTCAGTTGACGATTTGGTTGGCTTACCAAATAGTCCATGAGCCCTTTTCTTTCCTTCACCTCGTAAGGGCCAAGCCAATGTGCCAGAAGTTTAGAGTGGGAAGTGGGCACAAGCACCATTACTCGGTCCTCCGGTTGAAACTCTCGTAAGGAGGTGTTTCTATTGGTGAATAGAATAGAATGCCTTTTATTGTCACTCTACACATGTACAATGTGATTAAAAGCAGCTCCTTCAGTGCAGACATATATGTAGAACACAACAAGTAAATAAACAAATAAACAAATGGTGCAAAAAGTTGCAAAAAAGTTCTGCAACGCTATATACAAATGGAAAGAATAATAACTAAATCAAGTTATTGCACATTATTTAAATACTGGAAAGAATAAATAACTATTGCACTATTGGGTTATTGCACATAATTTAAATATTGCACAATAATGATGATCCTGTGCAGTGAGTAGTGGATGTTGGGCCCTGAGAGTAATGATATTGTACAGTATACAGATATTGCACAGTTATTATCAGTACCATTTAGATATTGGATATTGCACAGTTGATGGATAGAAGGAAGTCCAGGGGTTGGGGGGTCAGACTGTGTAGTCAGTGCATGTGTGAGTTTAGAATGGTTATGGCTTTTGGGAAAAAACTGTTCTTGAGTCTGTTTGTCCTTGTTGTGATGCCCCTGTAGTGCCTCCCTGAGGGCAGCAGGTCAAACAGATCAGAGCCAGGGTGACAGCTGTCCTTAATGATGTTTTTTGCTCTGCTGAGGCAGCGGGAGATGTAAATGTCCATCAAGGAGGGGAGAGGGCAGCTGACGATCTTCTGTGCTGCCTTAGCTACTCGCTGAAGCCTCTCCCTGTCTGCCATGGTGCAGCTGCCATACCATACTGTGATACAATACGTCAGCAGGCTCTCGATGGACGAGCGGTAGAAGGTCAGTAGCAGGTTGGAGTCCAGGTTGTGCTTTCTGAGGACCCTCAGGAAGTGTAACCGTTGCTGAGCCTTCTTGATTATAATACTGCGCCTACGCTGCTTGAGCATTCGACATATGGTCTTTTAATAAAGGTCTGATTTTTCCCAATCTATCGCGTAATTGTGCGATATACTCAAATATATTGGTGGAGGGAAGTGCCTCACCTTCCCATCCTTCTTTATGGACGTCCAAAATGCCCCGGGGCTGACGTCTGTACAGTAACTCAAAGGGGGAAAACCCCGTAGAGGCTTGTAGCACCTCCCGATAGGCAAAAAGTACCAGGGGTTAAAGCTGGTCTCAGTTCCTACCATCCGCGCTGACTACCTTGCGGAGCATCTGTTTAAGGGTTTGATTAAATCTCTCCACCAACCCATCCGTTTGAGGATGATAAACGGATGTCTTAAGATGCTGAATACGGAGTAACTTGGCAACCTCCCTGAACGTATCCAAAGTGAAGGACGTACCTTGGTCTGTAAGGGCTTCTTTAGGTATGCCCACTCAGGAGAAAAGCCCTACTAATTCCCATGCGATATTTTTCATGTTAGCGGCTTGCAGGCGAACCGCTTCTGGGTACCGGGTTGCGTAATCGACCATAACCAAAATTTATTTATGGCCTCGCGCCGAAGGTTCCAGGGGTCCTACTAGATCGACACCGATCCTTTCAAAGGGAATGTCTATGAAGGGTATTGGAACTATAGGAGCATGACCCCTGCGGGTTATCTGACGAAGCTGGCAGGTCGGGCAAGACTGACAGAAACGTCGGACCGCCCCATTTATTCTGGGCCAATAAAATCGGAGTTTTACTCGCTCCAATGTTTTTTTGGCCCCAAGGTGGGCGCCTAAGAGGTGGGTGTGAGCCAGATCGCAAACCTCCTGCAGTACGTTCACGGTACTAGCAGCAGTTTCTGCCTCTCACCTTCTTGTTCTGCAACTCGGTGCAGCAGATCGTTGTCTAACACAAAGTAGGGTCCTGGTGGTGTGGACTCCACGGACGGTACATCATCTATGGAAACGATGGCATTCCTGGCAAACTTCAGGGAATCATCGTTCCACTGCTCTTTTTTAAATGACGCCGACGTAAAGCGAAACTGATGCTCCATGCCGGCGAGCGGTTCAGGTGGGCAGTTCGAGGGAATTTCTGTCCGACCCGGAGCCCCAGCCGGTTGCACTTCTGGGTCTGGGTCAATCACTGAAGAGGATTCCGCCCTGCTGTCCACATCATCAATAGTCGCCGAAGTGCACGGCGTGGGAGCGGCTGGGACAGCCCCTTGACCCTCCACAATCAGACCCAGACTAGGTGTGGGAGTGATTTTTGTTCTACCGTTGTTACTCTCTGACAAGTCTTGTCCGAGTATAAGCTGAAAGGGGGGCTCGGGCAAAACAGTGATGAGCAGTTGTTTCAGCTTCCCTTCCAGGAGATGTAACATTTCACGGACCGGTATGATCTAGTCTCAACGTGTACACATGTCACGTTCATTCTCTGAGCCTTCCATTGTCATAACGGAGAGCAACAATGGTAATGTTACTCTTGGAGTCAAACAGTGCCACCACCGAGTGTCCATTTATCAACACCACTCCCGCATTAGGAACCGCCAGGGGATGGGACAGAGCTCAGTACCTTTCTCCTTTGGCCCAGCTGCATCCGCGGCATTGAGAGGACAGTTGGGAAGGAGGTGTCCCACCTCGCCACACTTGTAACAGTGCGGCGCGGAGGCCCCCCCCTCGGTCTCGGTTAATGCTCTGCCAACCGACGGGTGGGCTCCGGGGGTAGCGACGCATCCTTCTCTGACCCCCCGGCAGTTGGCTTTTCAGGACCTCTAAAAGACCGTTCATATCCTTGTAGGAGTGCCATCGGACCGACTGGGCGAGATCATCCGGCATGGTGTTTACCAACCCCTCACAGGCTACCTGCTCTACTACCTGGCGGGCCTGGTTTACATCTGGCCTTGGCCAGCGCCAGAGCTTGCCCCAGAACTCAAACGCCTGGGCTCTCGCTGGGCCATAGGGGTTGAATTTCCAATGCCTCAACCCCCTTGCCTGCTGGCCTGATGTTACGCCGTAGCACTTAAATATTTCGGTCTTAAGGAGGTCGTATTGGGCGGCCTCCTCCTCAGGGAGATTGTGATAGGCGCTCTGCATGGGCCCTTTCAAATATGGTGCCAGAATGGAGGCCCACTCCACCCACGGCCATTGATTCCGAGAGGCGGTCCACTCAAACACCGACATGTAAGACTCGATGTCATCCGTCTCTGAGAGCGGCATGATAGGAGGTGGTAGAGGCTGGGCGGGCTCAGGTTTCATAGCTTCTGCTGCAGCCAGCCGTCTCTTGGTCTCTGCCAACTCTGCTTTGGTGGCAGCTTGATCCACTTTTAGAGCCTGCAGTTCATTAGCCATACTGGTCAGGACTGTGTTCAGCTCCTGCCCTTCTGACATTTCAGACGTTTTATCCTGCCGGCTATGCCACTGTAATAAAAAAGCACACACAAGTATAAAGGTTTGGGGTTTTTAGGCCTCATATACTGTAAAGCAAATATAAGCACGTCAGTGTTTTCTACAAAGTCCAACAGACAGAAAAAATAATGCAGGCTGGACAATTTATAACGGAGGACAGCAAGTGATGAAATGATGAGGAAATGTTGTGATGGTTGATGGGAAAGTGATGTCATCATTGAGGGACCAGAGGTTAGAAAGGACCCCGGAAGTGGGTGGTACCAAAAGACTTTGGGACTGTTTATGGCTTCGGAACAACAAAAGAGAGGTTAGTACCCCGCCATTGTACCCCGGCACGGCTTGTTGCGGTGCCCGTCAGGTCCTTAAGCCGCTCCCCATGCGCTCGTGCGTGACAACAGGAGATTATCAGCAGATTATTGAAGGCTTTGTAAACCCCTGGGTTTGTGAAAGGCGCTCAATAAACGTAACCTACTATTGTTATTTATTATTATCAGCAATATTTTAAAGTCAGTTCTAAATGACACAGATAACCAATGTAGTGACATCAAAACTGGGGTGATGTGCTTGGATTTTCTTTTCCTAGTTAAGATTCTAGCAGCTGCATTCTGCACTCATTGTAATCATTCTTATTAGATTCTTATTAGAACACTCTAGACGAGAACAGGCAATTCAGCCCAACAAAGCTCGCCAGTCCTTTACACTTATTTATTCTAAAAAAAACCATCAAGTCGAGTTTTGAAAGTCCCCAACGTCTTACTGACTACCACACTACTTGGTCGCTTATTCCAAGTGTCTATCATTCTTTGTGTAAAGAAAAACTTCCTAATGTTTGTGTGTAGTACTAGGGTGTTGTACCGTGTTAGCCATTATGAATGTAGAGAAAAGCCAAGCAAAATGACCCCTTTTATTGGCTAACTAAAAAGATTACAATATGCAAGCTTTCGAGGCAACTCAGGCCCCTTCTTCAGGCGAGATGTAATCTAATGTTTGTGTGAAATTTACCCTTAACAAGTTTCCAACTGTGTCCCCGTGTTCTTGATGAACTCATTTTAAAATAACAGTCTCGATCCACTGGACTAATTCCCTTCATCATTTTAAACACTTCAATCAGGTCACCTCTTTATCTTCTTTTGTTTAAACTGTAAATGCTCAGCTCTTTTAATCTGTCCTCATAACTCATCCCCTGTACCCCTTGAATCAGCCTAGTCGCTCTTCTCTGGACCTTTTCTAGTGCTGCTATGTCCTTTTTGTAGACCAAAACTGCACACTGTACTCCAGATGAGGCCTCACCAGTGTCTTATAAAGCCTGAGCCTTGGACCTCCTGTGACTTGTACTCCACACATCAAGGCGCTATATAACCAGACATTCTGTTAGCCTTCTTAATGGCTTCTGAACACTGTCGGGAAGTCGATAGCTTAGAGTCCACTATGACTCCTAAATCCTTCTCATAAGGTGGACTCTCGATTTTCTGACTGCCCATTGTGTATTCAAACCTAACATTTTTACTTCCTATGTGTAATTCTTTACATTTATCCATCCATCCATCCATTATCCAACCTGCTATATCCTAATTATAGGGTCACGGGGGTCTGCTGGAGCCAATCTCAGCCAACACAGGGCACAAGGCAGGAAACAAACCCTGGGCAGGGCGCCAGCCCACCGCAGGGCATCTTAACATTTACTGACATTAAATTTCATCGTCCACAAATCTGCCCAAGCCTGTATGCTATCCAAGTCCTTCTGTGATGGTTCAAAATATTCCAAATTATCTCCTTATCTACCTATCTTGGTATCATCTGCAAACTTAACCAGCTAGTTACTGATATTTCTATCTAAATCATTTATAGATATTAAAAATAGCCGCGGCCTCAGCACTGCCCCCTGCTGGTCACCACTCTTAACATCGGCCAGTTCTGATGAGGTTCCTCACACCATCACCCTCTGCTTCCTGTGTGTGAGTCAATTCTGCACCCATCTGAAAACATCACCCTGAACTGCCACTTATCTTAATTTGATGCCCAACTGGACAGTGTGCACCCTTTACCTTACGCCTTGTGACCGTGACCCACCTATTTCTACCTGTCTGGTCTGGAATCTCCTCCCGCGCCACCTTGGGGGTGCACACTATCTCTCTATAGGACACCTGGGCCAAGTCCGTCAATTCTCTATTACAACGCAGGGCAGTTCAGCGACCCTGAGCTCGAGGTGCTGGATCAGCTGGCATCTCCTTCAGATGTGGCCCTCATAAACAACTGGCTCTTCCAAACCATCATCTAAAAAGTCCAACATCCAACAGGACTTGCACTGCATTGGCCTCATTATTGAAATTTGATTTGGGATTAGTAAACTGTCTTAATTTTTTTTCTTTTCTTAAAATTAAATAATTTAACTTAAACAGTAACACTAAGATCTGCTACAGATATTTTACACCTTTTCCTCTTAAGCTCCTGTGCTGTTCTCCCTCTCAGCTGCCTGCTGTTTGTCTTTCTAGGAAGTTAACTTTACTTTTCTCTGTCTCTTCTCCTAACTTTGCCCTCCTCTTACTTATACAGTAAGCTCTCCTCCACTCGCACTGTTTGTATTAATGAACCCTTAGGCCGTCACCCACTTAACTGTTCTACCTCTGGACGGCTAAGGACTGTTCAATCAATCAATAATAAACAAATAAATAAGACATTACTACCTTATCTGCTCCTACAGCCCCTTGTGCCTGATCAGGGGCCTTAACGATGGACGCTGACCTGCGCACCGCTGAGCCTTCCGGTTTACTGCTTTGAAGTCAGCCGCGGCCTTTTTCTTTTTCTTTTCTTTTCCTTTAAACTAAGGAGTCACTGTTATGATGACAAAGTTATTTGCTTACAAATGCTGATATCAGTTACTGCTGCCTTCTACCCTGCCTCCTCAATGCGAGTTCAAATACAGATAACGAGAACAAGTACACGTACAAGCAACTTTTCCAAGCGCACCTCCCAAACACCCAGCTACTTTTGCTTTTGTGCAGGCAAAAAAAAGCAAAAAAAAAAAGCAAAAAACTTTAAAAATTCCCACTCAGTTCCTTAGCAGCAACCAAAACCCAAGTTTTTAAGAGCAAAATGAATTTGCTTATTTAAATCTCACACCACAGAACAGACCAAAAACTCTCAACAGCCTCGAGCGTTTGCAAAGCAGCGTCAGCACCTGCAAAGATTGATGTCTTTTTTGGGTGGTCCTGAGAGGAGTGTGTTACAGTAATCTAGCCAACTGAAAACAAAGCCTTTTAGGAGATCTAACTTTTTCTATATTTTTGTGAAAAAATGCTGTTCTTGTAATCTGATTAATCAGTGATTTAAAATTCAGGTCAGAGTCAATAGTTATCTTGACTTTTAATCCTAATGAATCAAGTTTATTTCTAACTAGACAAAGAGCCCATTTCGACAACGTAAGATGAAACGGGCACGAGTGGAATAGTAATAAGTATAAGCACCACAAACCTGATATAGGTGTATTGAATGAATGCGTAATTAGGCCTCGAGCTGTAGTCGAAATCGCATTCCAGGCCTCTAGAGCTTTAATCGAAGTCACCTTTCTCTTTGAATTTTCGTGGCCATAAATCCGCCACCTGCAGTGATGTCGGTCTCGTAAGGTTTTTCTGGCAGCCGCGCAGAAGGCAACTGCGCATTCGGCTTCGGACGGACGTGAGTGAGTGAGTGAGTGAGTGAGTGAGTGAGTGGAGTGAGTGAGTGAGTGAGTGAGTGAGTGAGTGAGTGAGTGAGTGAGTGAGGAGGCTGGCGAATTATGTATTAAGATACCCTCATTACATCCATTATTGCCAATCACTAAAATTTGTTTTCTCCTTATTTAATTTGAGAAAATTCCTACTCACCCATTTAGAAACACAAGTAAGACATTGTATCAGTGAATCAAGAGAGTCGGGGTCATCAGTTGTGTGTCGTCTGCATAGCTGTGGTAGCTCACATTATGCCCCGAGATAATCTGTCCTCGTGGAAGAAAGGAGATCGAAAAGAGCAGCGGACCCAGGATAGACTCTTGTGGTCCACCATATAGAACAGTGGTTCTCAAACTGTGGGGCGGGGCGCAAAGTAACAAAAAGGGGGGTGCAAAGATGTGAAAAAAAGAAAACAAGAATCGAAAATATGAAAAATCCATCTATTGAAACCAAAACAAATGAACTTAAACTACATTCTGATACTAGAAAAAAAAATATAGAGTTAGATAAATGTCGCTAAAAGTTAATTAGGTATAATAAAATATGCATCTATGATATATCATTAATTAAAAAAGAACAAACTGGTATTAGTGGGCTCCTTTCAAAAAAATGTTAGGGTGGTGCGATTAAAACTGTTATGGAAACTCGGGTCACAAATACCTAAAGGTTGAGAAACGCTGATATAGAATATCAGGGGTATTTGAATTATAATTACCACAACTAACAAAGAATTTTCTCCCTGCCAGGTAGGATTCAAACCAATTTAAGACGCTGCCAGAGAGGCCCACCCATTGACTAAGGCGTTTTCTAAGAATATTGTGATCAATGGTGTCAAATGCGGCACTCAGATCTAAGAGGATGAGAACAGATAAATGGCCTCTGTCTGCATTTACCCGCAAGTCATTGACTACTTTAACGAGTGCAGTTTCTGTGCTGGTAGACACTTTTCAGTGACTTTTAATTCCTCTTCTTCGTCTACTGCTCCTCTTAAATGTGGTGTTCCTCAGGGATCCATTTTGGGTCCTATTTTATTCTCCATATACCTTCACCCTATTGGAGCAATTTTTAGGAAATTTAACATTTCTTTTCACTGCTGTGCTGATGATACTCAGGTTTATATTCCTGTCTGCAACTCTACAACAAATCAACTCCACAACTGTCTGTCTGAACTAAGATCCTGGATGGCTAATAATTTTCTTGATCTAAAACAAAATAAAACAGAGGTGCTTATAGTGAGTCCATCAGCTAAAGCCCAAATTGGTCTTGGACTTCTCGGCTCTTTCTCTGTCTTTTCCAAACCTCAAGTCCGTAATCTTGGTGTTATCTTTGACAGTAACCTCTCTTTTGAGAAACAAATAAATTCTGTAGTCAAGAGTTGCTTTTTCCAACTCCGTCTATTAGGTAAGATAAAGCCTTTTTTATCTTCTAGGGATCTTGAGAAAGCTACTCATGTGTTTATTTTTTCTCGCCTTGATTACTGCAACTCTCTGTATTCTGGGATTAACAAATCCTTGATACACAGGTTACAGTTAGTCCAAAATGCTGCCGCTCATTTTCTGATTGGGGCAAGAAAGTCTGATTCTGTTTCTCCTATTTTAGCTTCTTTACACTGGCCGCCTGTCAGTTTTCAAATTGATTTTAAAATCCTGCTGCTAGTTTTTAAATCTTTACATGGGCTTGCTCCTGTCTATTTATCTGAACTGTGTGTTTTACATCAGCCATCCAGAGTGCTTAGATCTTCTGGTCAGCTGTCTCTGGTTGTCCCTCGTACCAAGTGTAAAACCAAGGGGGACAGACAGGACTTGTGTCACCTTGCCTGTGGAACTCTTTACCTCATCATATAAAGGAGTCGTCAACAATTGAACTGTTTAAAACAAGATTAAAGACTCATTTCTACTCACTTGCATTCAGTGACCTTCAGTAATACTGATGGCTTCCTCTTTGTGATTATATTACATTACTTCTATTTTTTATGTATATAACATTACTTCTATTTTATTATGTATTTTATTTTATGTTCATATATTTTATTTCTATTTATGTTCTATGTTAATTTGTTTTATTTTTGTAAAGCACTTTGGCCACAGCATTACTATGTTTGTTTAAATGTGCTATATAAATAAATTGACATTGACATTGCTGTGATTTGTTCTAAAACCTGACTGAAATTTGTCAAGAATAGCATGTTTATTGAGGTGCTCATTTAACTGTATAATGACTGTCTTCTCTAAAATTTTACTTAAGAAAGGCAGGTTAGAGATGGGTCTAAAATTTTCAAGAGCAGAGGGGTCGAGGTTATTTTTCTTAAGTAGGGGTTTAACTACAGCAGTCTTGAGACAGTCTGGGAAGACCCCCGTATCTAATGATGAATTTACTATGTCAAAAACATTATCACTAAGCACGCCCGATACTTCTTTGAAAACATTTGTTGGTATTGGGTCAAGGACACAGGAGGAGGGTCTCAGTTGAGAAATTATTTTATATAAATCAGGTAAATCTACCCTGGTGAAAGAATTTAATTTGTTTATAACGGAGTACTGGGGCTTAAGAGGATCAATATTGGGGAAATATACTATATTATTTCTAATATCATTAATTTTGTGATTAAAAAATACAGCAAAAGCCTCACAAGTTTCACTGGAAGTATTTTGGAGGCATTCCATTGAGTGACATGGGCTTAGCAGACAATCAATAATACACAGGTAAGGCCTCATATGGTCTCCAGGCTGCATAAAGGACATAGCAGTGCTAGAAAAAGTCTGGAGAAGAGAGCCGAGGCACACTCCAGGGATCCAGGGGACGAGTTCCGAGGAAAGATTCAAAGAGCTGAGCCTTTACAGTTTAAGCAAAAGAAGATTAAGAGGAGACCTGACTGAAGTGTTTAAAATTATGAAGGGAATTTGTGCAGAGGATCGAGATGGTGACTTTGAAATAAGTTCATCAAGAACATGGGGAGGCAGCTGGAAACTTGTGAAGGGGAAATTTCGCACAAACATTAGGAAGTTTTTCTTTAGACACTTGGAATAAGTGACCAAGTACAATACAATACAATACAGTTTATTTTTGTGTAGCCCAAAATCACACAAGAAGTGCCGCAATGAACTTTAACAGGCCCTGACTCTTGACAGCCCCCCAGCCTTGACTCTCTAAGAAGACAAGGAAAAAAACCCTTGTAGGGAAAAAATGGAAGACACCTCGGGAAAGGCAGTTCAAAAAGAGACCCCTTTCCAGGTAGGTTGGGCGTGCAGTGGGTGTCAAAAAGAAGGGGGTCAATACAATACAATGTAATAGACAGAACAGAATAAATCATCAATACAGTATAAAAATAAAAAATTTTAGAAGTATGGAGCAGAATTTAACAGTAGATGATATCACATAAGAAGATTTGGATTTGTTAGAGTCCTGGAGACCTCATCCATCAAGCTGCCTCCCCCATTTGGCCATTCCACAGCTGAAACAGTGCTGGGCCAGCCAATCCGATGAAAGGACCCCTCTTTCCCATGATTCCTGTGATCCTCCATCAAAAATGACTTTACCTTAGGCAGCAAAACAACTTGGCAGGTGGGCCATGGCACCAAGTGCCACATTTGAGTACCGAGAAGAGAAACAGAATAAGTGAGGGTTAGTATCCAATTATAACTGTCATGTTACTTATGTTTTAGTGCTAATGACTAACAACAGAGATGCAGTCTGTACAGTTAATCAGCAGCTATAGTCAGGATATGCTAAACTGAAGTAGTGAGTCTTCAGCCAGGATTTAAAAGCTGAGACCGAAGGGGCAAACATCATCCAGGTACACGGCACAGGAGCAAAACCCAGGTAGAGAGGAACAGACTGTGTGAATAACTGCAGGGGAAGACTCAGCAGAGCGTTGTTTTTGCTGTGTACAGTTACCATTTCCAGGGTCCGGCGTTGACCTGCACCATTTTGCGAAATGATTGGGTTTTCAACACCGCCTACATATTTGTCCTCATGCAGGGCAGTCCATGGCGTGAGACACATGTCTAGTAGAACTGCAATTGCCACAGCGCTGGCGAGACTGAGCTGTATTTAGAATTTAGAATTGAGAATGCCTTTTATTGTCACTATACACATGTACAATGAGATTAAAAGCAGCTCCTTCAGTGCAGACATATATGTAGAACACAACAAGTAAATAAACAAATAAACAAATGGTGCAAAAACTTGCGAAAAGTTGCAAAGAAGTTGTAAAAAAAGTTCTGCGACGCTATATACATCCATCCATCCATCCATCCATCCATCCATTTTCCAACCCGCCGAATCTGAACACAGGGTCACGGGGGTCTGCTGGAGCCAATCCCAGCCAACACAGGGCACAAGGCAGGAAACAATCCCGGGCAGGGTGCCAACCCACCGCAGCGCTATATACATATGGAAAGAATAATAACTATTACCCTATTGGGTTATTGCACATAATTTAAAAATTGCACAATAATGCTGATCATGTGCAGTGAGTAGTGGATGTTGGACCCTGAGAGTACTGATATTGTACAGTATACAGATATCACACAGTTATTATCAGTACCATTTAGATATTAGATATTGTACAGTTGATGGATAGAAGGAAGTCCAGGGGTTGGGGGGGTTGGACTGTGTAGTCAGTGCACGTGTGAGTTTAGAATGCTTATGGCTTGCTGTTCTTGAGTCTGTCTGTCCTTGTTGTGATGCCCCTGTAGCACCTCCCTGAAGGTAGCAGGTCAAACAGATCAGAGCCGGGGTGGCAGCTGTTCTTGATGATGTTTTTTTGTTCTGCTGAGGTGTAAATGTCCATCAGGGAGGGGAGAGGGCAGCTGATGTTCTTCTGTGTTGCCTTTATTACTCTCTGAAGCCTCTCCCTGTCTGCCATACCATACTGTGATACAGTACGTCAGCAGGCTCTCAATGGACGAGCAGTAGAAGGTCAGTAGCAGGTTGGAGACCAAGTTGTGCTTTCTGAGGACTCTCAGGAAGTGTAACCTCTGCTGAGCCTTCTTGATGACTGCTGTGATGTTGTCTGTCCAGGAGATGTCAGCGGAGATAAGGACACCGAGAAACCGGAAGGTATGGACCCTCTCCACACGTAGCTGTAAAGGGGGGCTAAGCTGGTGCTGTGCCTCCTGAAGTCGACAATGATCTCCTTGATTTTCCTGGTGTTCAGAGCCAGATTGTTCTTTGAACACCAGGCTGCCAACTTCAGGACGTCCTCTCCTGTAAGCTGCCTCATCTCCCTTTGAGATGAGTCCAACCAGTGTGGTGTCATCAGCAAACTTGACGATGAGGTTGTTGTTGTGGACCAGATTGCAGTTGTGGGTGTAGAGACAGCACAGAAGGGGGCTCAGCACACAGCCTTGTAGGGTAATGGTGTTCAGTGTGCGAATGGTGGAGTGGTGGGGTCCGAGTCTCACAGTCTGGAGCCAGTTGGTAAGAAAGTGTTTTATCCAGACACATGTGAGAGGGAGGAGGCCAAGAGTGACCAGTTTGGTGATGAGAATGTCAGGAATGATTGTATTAAAAGCTGAGCTGTAATCCACAAAGAGCATCCGGACGTTTGAGGTCTCATCTGCTGTACTGATGCTTGAGACTGACAGTCAGATGCACGTTACATTCACTGTCTGAACAGCAGTTAAGGGATTTGCAGGAGGCATCTGTGTTTCAGCTAATTTATGTGCACATTGAGAAGCTGATTCTATTTGGCACGCAATAGTCAACGCTTTACAGAGTGTAAAGTCATCATCCTCCAAAAGAAGCATCTCACGCACCAGAGGAAGACTAGTTTTTTCAATCAGTTGGTCTCTAATCATTTCATCACGAAGAAGGCCGAATTTACAAGACTCGGCCACGTACTGCGACATAGACTCACCAGCACATTGTGTCCGCTGACGGAACTGTAGCCGTTTCAAAAGGATGCTCTGCTTCTTTGGAAAGTGTCCGTCAAGAAGCCCAAGAGCGGCTTCGTATGTGTCAGCATCGCTGAGAGTCCTTCTGAGCCGAGGCAATGCAGGAGAATGGCTCTTTTTCTAGCACTAGCAACTGCGTCCAAACCCACAGCAAGCAGGTACGTTTGAAATGAAGACTTCCATCTGTCCCATGGAACGGGTGATTCGCCCGGCTGAGGTAAGAAAGGCTCAGGGGGTGGAAGCGAAACAAATGGAACATTTTCAGCCATCCTCGTTCGCCAATTGTAATGTTCTTTAGGTTGAAATAGCAACACACTCAGAATAACGTTTCGATTGCTGTTTATTTTGAACCCTGTTTAACCAACTCTCCATACAGTGTGCTTTTAAAAACCACACCCTTCCCTCCGGATGTCATACGTCCCAAAAGACGCAGACCATAGCAATCAATACCTGAACCTAAAGTAATCAACAAAAGCATTATTAAACAATTGTATACAACACGTACCCACCACTCCTCAGCACAATCAGTGGGTATGATCCGTCCCTTGAGTGCCGGGCCCTCTCTCTCTCTCAGTCACTCACTCACTCAGCCTCTCTTTCGTTTCGTTTCCTTTTTGTTTTTTCCCTCTCTCTTTCTGTGCCGGCCTGTACTTATACGGCTCCATGAGCACAGCATCTCAATCATGCATCGCAGGAAGCCAATGAAGCAATTAGGTTTATCATATACTGCTGTCAGCCCTGGAAGTCATGTGACTGTCAGTCTGTCAGTCAGTCATCATCCAACCAGCTGTATCCTAACACAGGGTCACAGGGGTCTGCTGGCACGGTGGCGCAGTGGTAGCGCTGCCACCTCGCAGTAAGGAGACCCGTCTGGCTTTGCTTCCCAGGTCCTCCCTGTGTGGGTTTCCTTCCACAGTCCAAAGGCATGCAGGTTAGGTGCACTGGTGGTCCTAAATTGTCCCTAGTGTCACCCTAAATCTTCATTAATTTTAGATATACAGTGGTGTGAAAAACTATTTGCCCCCTTCCTGATTTCTTATTCTTTTGCATGTTTGTCACACAAAATGTTTCTGATCATCAAACACATTTAACCATTAGTCAAATATAACACAAGTAAACACAAAATGCAGTTTGTAAATGGTGGTTTTTATTATTTAGGGAGAAAAAAAATCCAAACCTACATGGCCCTGTGTGAAAAAGTAATTGCCCCCTGAACCTAATAACTGGTTGGGCCACCCTTAGCAGCAATAACTGCAATCAAGCGTTTGCGATAACTTGCAATGAGTCTTTTACAGCGCTCTGGAGGAATTTTGGCCCACTCATCTTTGCAAAATTGTTGTAATTCAGCTTTATTTGAGGGTTTTCTAGCATGAACCGCCTTTTTAAGGTCATGCCATAGCATCTCAATTGGATTCAGGTCAGGACTTTGACTAGGCCACTCCAAAGTCTTCATTTTGTTTTTCTTCAGCCATTCAGAGGTGGATTTGCTGGTGTGTTTTGGGTCATTGTCCTGTTGCAGCACCCAAGATCGCTTCAGCTTGAGTTGACGAACAGATGGTCGGACATTCTCCTTCAGGATTTTTTGGTAGACAGTAGAATTCATGGTTCCATCTATCACAGCAAGCCTTCCAGGTCCTGAAGCAGCAAAACAACCCCAGACCATCACACTACCACCACCATATTTTACTGTTGGTATGATGTTCTTTTTCTGAAATGCTGTGTTCCTTTTACGCCAGATGTAACGGGACATTTGCCTTCCAAAAAGTTCAACTTTTGTCTCATCAGTCCACAAGGTATTTTCCCAAAAGTCTTGGCAATCATTGAGATGTTTCTCAGCAAAATTGAGACAAGCCCTAATGTTCTTTTTGCTTAACAGTGGTTTGCATCTTGGAAATCTGCCATGCAGGCCGTTTTTGCCCAGTCTCTTTCTTATGGTGGAATCGTGAACACTGACCTTAATTGAGGCAAGTGAGGCCTGCAGTTCTTTAGACGTTGTCCTGGGGTCTTTTGTGACCTCTCGGATGAGTCGTCTCTGCGCTCTTGGGGTAATTTTGGTCGGCCGGCCACTCCTGGGAAGGTTCACCACTGTTCCATGTTTTTGCCATTTGTGGATAATGGCTCTCACTGTGGTTCACTGGAGTCCCAAAGCTTTAGAAATGGCTTTATAACCTTTACCAGACTGATAGATCTCAATTACTTCTGTTCTCATTTGTTCCTGAATTTCTTTGGATCTTGGCATGATGTCTAGCTTTTGAGGTGCTTTTGGTCTACTTCTCTGTGTCAGGCAGCTCCTATTTAAGTGATTTCTTGATTGAAACAGGTGTGGCAGTAATCAGGCCTGGGGGGTGGCTACGGAAATTGAACTCAGGTGTGATACACCACAGTTAGGTTATTTTTTAACAAGGGGGCAATTACTTTTTCACACAGGGCCATGTAGGTTTGGATTTTTTTTCTCCCTAAATAATAAAAACCATCATTTAAAAACTGCATTTTGTGTTTACTTGTGTTATATTTGACTAATGGTTAAATGTGTTTGATGATCAGAAACATTTTGTGTGACAAACATGCAAAAGAATAAGAAATCAGGAAGGGGGCAAATAGTTTTTCACACCACTGTAATATTCATACAGCCTTGTTTCAGGCATTTTATTCTTGTGGTTCTTATTTCTTCTATAGTGCACTGTATATGTTTCTCCTCCGTCAGGGCTAAGCTTTCCTGTGTGTGTGTGTAATATGGTGAGTGCCCACTGGAGGACACCACTGCACTTCACTCCCACGCCTCAGTCCTCCTGTTAACGTCGCCATTCGTCTGTCTGTCTGATTGTTTCTCTGCTCAGGATTTCGCTGAATGCTTTCAGCTTTTGATGTTTAAGATTTCCTGTTTGTATAAATTGTTCTGTAAAATTTAGAGTGGCCACAAGAGGCAGTAGTTTGGCGGCTGACCAATCACTGACCCCTTCTGTCCATCCATTCTCTTTCTTATCTGCTTTTCCATTTCAAGGCAGCGTCCAACCCTGCCACTGTAAGGCCCACACACGCTTGCTCCCATGTCATGTGTGTGTCAGCTGACCAAGAATTCATCTTGGAGAGGACCACTAGTGACAAATCCAGGGACAAGAATGAGGAGGAGGTGCAATTTAATGTGACATCAAGAGATTCAATAAGACATCAAACTCTGTCAGTAGGGCAGCACCGTGGCACAGTGGTAGCACTGCCGCCCTGCAGTTAGGTGACCTGGGTTCGCTTCCTGGGTCATCCCTGTGTGGAGTTAGCATGATAGATAGATACTTTATTAAATTCCCATAATCCAGCAGCAGCATACTGATAAAAAACAATATTAATTAAAGAGTGATAAAAATGCAGGTACAGTGCATCCAGAAAGTATTCACAGCGCTTCATCACTTTTTGCACATTTTGTTATGTTACAGCCTTATTCCAAAATGGATTAAATTCACTTTTTTCCTCAGAATTCTGCACACAACACCCCATAATGACAATGTGAAAAAAAGTTTACTTGAGATTTTTGAAAATTTATTAAAAATAAACAAATTGAGAAAGCACATGTACATAAGTATTCACAGCCTTTGCCATGAAGCTCCAAATTGAGCTCAGGTCCATCCTGTTTCCCCTGATCACCCTTGAGATGTTTCTGCAGCTTCATTGGAGTCCACCTGTGGTAAATTCAGTTGACTGGACATGATTTGGAAAGGCACACACCTGTCTATAGAAGGTCTCAGAGTTGACAGTTCATGTCAGAGCACAAACCAAGCATGAAGTCAAAGGAATTGTCTGTAGACCTCCGAGACAGGATTGTCTCAAGGCACAAATCTGGGGAAGGTTACAGAAAAATTTCTGCAGCTTTGCGGCTTCAGTCTCTCCTGGTCTCACTGTAGTCAGTGCATGGCCGAAGTCAGCCACAGGGCGAGTGGGTAACAGTAAGACGGGGGTCTAAGAATCCAAAATGTAGTCCCCCGGCACCCAGGTCACCAATTCGGACCCAGAACAGATTCTCAGCACTCCGCAGCGCGCCTGTGGAAACTGAGAATAAGAAAGTGCTCATAATTGGCGATTCCATAGTGCGTAATGTTAGAATTCCAAACTGTGTTAAACCAGCAGTTCATGTTAAGTGCCTCGCAGGGGCCAAGATTTCTGGCATAGAGGCCGCATTGGACTGTGTCGCCGATGATGAAGTATCTACCTTATTGCTGCATGTCGGCACTAATGATATTTATTCACAGCAATCTGAGGTATTAAAGAGGAACTTCATCTCTCTATGCACCAAAGCTAAAAGAAAATGTCAGAATTTAGTTGTATCTGGCCCCTTACCAAGATTACATAGAGGGGATGTGATTTATAGCAGATTGCATTCCCTTCACTGCTGGCTAGAAACCTGGTGTGCAAACAAAGGCATAGCGTTTGTGAACAATTGGGATGATTTTTAGGAAAGGCCTGGATTTTTCAGAAGATAGATAGATAGATAGATAGATAGATAGATAGATAGATAGATAGATAGATAGATAGATAGATAGATAGATAGATAGATAGATAGATAGATAGATAGATAGATAGATAGAAGAGATGGTCTTCATCCTAACTGGAGGGGATCTTATGTATTATCCCAAAATATGGCAGCAAAACTGCCTGGTTGACTGATTAGAGCACCATCCAGGCCGCAGTCATGTGATCTTAAATCACAGGGTGTTGTTTATCCCACCTGTTACATTCCTGAAGCTGTTACCCATAATCCTTGTCTTGGGTCATCCAGTAAATTTAGTCTTGATACAAACCTTAAATTAATTGATAACCCAAAAAATAAGGTGTATAATTAGACCAAGGGATAAAACCAGACCCTCCACCAGGGGCATCTGTAATAGAAATTTACTACAAATTAAAACAAAAAATATATCAGCAATTCAGAAAGAAGCATACAGTTTTAAATGCTGCTTATTGAACATTCGCTCTCTTGGCACTAAAGCTGTTTTGGTAAATGATATTATATTAAGTACAAAATGTGACCTGTGTCTTCTCACCGAAACCTGCTTAGTAAATGTGACACTGTACCCCTAGCTGAGGCGTCACCAGATGGCTACTCGTTCCTTCATAAGTCTAGAGATTCAGGTCGAGGAGGAGGCCTTGGAATAATTCATTGTAACAAAATGCAAATCACTCCTAAAAATGTAGGCAGCTTTACATCCTTTGAGGCAGTGGTCTCCAACCTTTTTGACAGCAAGGACCACTTTATTAGATGCAACTTTTTCCACGGACCGGTAGGTTGGGGGGGGGGTTTGGGGGTGTCTCGGGGGGGGCAGTTTTATACACAATTTACATAACATTTCTATTATTATTAAGTTATTAAGCAGTTCGCATACGTTTGCAACTCGAGATTTTTCTTCTTTTTTGCATTATAACAAAGACATATGCTTTGCATTTGCCATTCCTACAGATTGCACATCACAAACATTAACACTGTTATCGTTTTTTTCGTGTCTGCCGTTTCTATAGGAGGGTGACAATGAGTTAAGATGTTGACAAGCAATAAGCAAAAGGTATCACTGAAAACCACAGAAAACAAAAACAGCAAAAAAAAAAAAAAACAGTACAAGGAAAGTTCGAAGAAAGAATTTTTTTTACAATGTTTCTGTTTGGGGATCGTTATGTAGCCTAAATGTGTACAACTGAGCTGCGGCCACAGATCTAACTTCTCTGTGGATGATTCATTCAAGCATTTCAAGGTCACCTCGTTGTAATGAAAGCATCTGCTGAATGTACTTTGTAGTAACGAGATTTCTATAGACTCGTGTCATATGGAGAAACTGTCGGGACCATAAAAATACTTTGTTGTAATACTCTGTCACCTCGGTCTCTCTCCTCTCTCTGGGCAGCTGCAAAGCCCCACCCACCAAGCATTCTGAAAAGTCTGAGTGAGTTGCCGTTGCCAGCAGTTCTCTCGCAGCCCGGCTGTCAGACGGCTGCGGCCCGGTAGTGGGTCGCGGACCGGGGGTTGGGGACCCCTGCTTTGAGGCATTCATTTTAAATATTAAAACAGATTCCAACACAATTATAGTGCTAGTCTACAGACCACCAGGGCCGTATTCATTGTTCATGTCTGAATTTAGCAACCTTCTATATGACTTGGCTATAAATTATGATCACGTAGTACTGATGGGGGATTTTAATGTACACATTGATGAGGAAACTGACACTTTTAGCAATTGTTTTACTTATTTGTTAAATTCAGTAGGATTTTGTCAGCATGTCAAAGGTCCAACTCATAATCATAACCACACATTAGATTTAATTATAACTTACAAAGTTGAAATTCAAAATTTAATTATTACTCCATTAAATGAAGTTATTTCCGATCACTACTTAATTACATTTGATTTAGTCCTGCCCTTGCCAACACACTCCCAGATTAAAACAAAAACAGTGAGACATCGAGATTGTAATTCTGCTTCAAAATGTATAGATACTTTGAGTAAGTCGAGTGTAACTGTGGAAAACAATTGAGATCAGTTAACATCAAATGTAAACACAGAAAACAATTTAGATGAGCTATCATCACATTATAATGTGACCTTGAGAGATGCTTTGGACACAGTGGCTCCCCTTAAAACAAAAGTGATCAAAGCACATAGAAACTCTCCCTGGTTTAATGAAAACACTCGAGCTCTTAAATTAGAGTGTCGAAAACTGGAGCGCAGATGGAGAACAACAAAGCTACATGTCTTTCAAATTGCATGGACAGAGAGTGTTAATAAATATAAAAAAGCCCTCTTTAAAGCTCGCTCAGAATACTATTCTACATTAATAGATAGCAATAATAAAAATCCTCGGGCACTGTTTAGAACAGTGGCTAAATTAACAAATGGGAATTCAGACCAACAGTGCAAAATACCAACAGACATTAGCAGTACAGACTTTATTAACTTCTTCAATGAGAAAATTAAAATATAAGATCCCAGATCTCTGCATCACAGTACAAACCAAATACTAGCTTAGCAGACACTGTCTCACATTGCACTCAGCACTTTAGTAATTTTAATCCTGTAACTGAGCAGGAAGTCTTAACTTTAATTTCTAAAATGAAGCCCACTACTTGTTCCCTGATCCAGTGCCAACAAAACTAGTAAAAAGTGCAATGGATGTTCTTGCAGCGCCTATCCTAAACATTATCAATAGTTCATTATTGCATGGCACAGTACCTGATACACTAAAAGTGTCAGTCATTAAACGATTACTTAAAAAGTCAGACCTTGACCCACATATACTAAATAATTATAGACCTATTTCAAATCTACTGTTTCTCTCTAAAATACTAGAAAAAGTAGTCGCCAGTCAGCTTCAGACACACCTCACGCATTACAATTTATTTGAGAAATTCCAGTCTGGTTTTCGCACTGGTCATAGTACAGAAACGGCACTAACACGGGTTGTAAACGACATTCTGATATCCTCTGATGAAGGAAACTCAACTGTAATTATGTTGTTGGACTTAAGTGCAGCGTTTGACACCATCGACCATTCTATTTTACTACACAGGCTAGAAAATGATGTTGGGCTTACAGGCACCGTGCTCGCATTGGTTTAGTTCTTACTTATCAAATCGATTCCAATATGTACAGAAATGTGCTGACAGGACTCCATCATTATACACAGAAATTCAATATGGTGTCCCGCAGGGCTCAGTACTCGGACCTTTACTGTTTTCACTGTACATGCTTCTACTGGGATCTATCATTAGGAAACATAATTGTTAATTTTCACTCGTATGCAGATGACACCCAGTTATACCTTTCATTTAAATCAAATGAAGTTTCTCCAATGTTGTCTTTAATTAGTTGTGTTAGTGAATTAAAGGAGTGGATGAATGAGAACTACTTGTATTTAAACACAGATAAAACAGAGATGTTAATTGTTGGAGGGAATGATGCTGATCACAACAATATTTTGTCATCATTTAACTCAGTTGGAATCCCAGTCAATTTTACTGAATCAGCCCGCAATCTCGGAGTTATCTTTGACTCTAGCATGTCATTTAAGGCGCATATTACAAAGTTGTCCAAAACATGTTTCTTCCATGGGATGAATTAGGAAAATTTCCATTAGGAAATTAAGGCGCTTTTTAAATAAACAGGATTCTGAGAAACTAATTCGTGCATTTATCTCTAGTAGGATTGACTACTGCAATGCTGTGTTCACTGGATGTTCAAACTGTTCTTTATACAGCCTCCAGGTAATCCAAAATGCAGCTACAAGACTTATTACAAGAACAAGAAAATACGAACACATAACTCCAGTTCTTAAATCCTTACACTGGCTCCCGGTTAAGTTTAGGGCAGATTTCAAAATCCTTCTTTTAACATATAAAGCATTAAATGGTCGAGGTCCGGCTTACTTGTCTGAACTTATCATGAGTTACAAACCAGAGCGCACATTAAGATCTCAAGATGCCGGTCTGCTTATGATTCCAAGGATGAATAAAATAACAGTGGGAGGTTGAGCTTTTAGTTACAGGGCCCCTAAACTGTGGAATGGTCTGCCTGCTACTATAAGAGGTGCCCCTTCGGTCTCAGCTTTTAAATCCCGGCTGAAGACTCACTACTTCAGTTTAGCATATCCTGACTAGAGCTGCTGATTAACTATACAGACTGCATCTCTGTTGTTAGTCATTAGCACTAAAACATAGTAACATGACAGTTATAATTGTATACTAACCCTCACTTATTCTGTTTTTCTTCTCGGTACTCAAATGTGACACTTGGTGCCATGGCCCACCTGCCAAGTTGTTTGCCTGCCTAAGGAAAAGTCATCCCAGATGGAGGATCGCAGGAATCGTGGGAAAGAGGGGTCCTTTCATTGGATTGGCTGGCCCAGCACTGTTTCAGCTGTGGAATGGCCAAATGGGGGAGGCAGCTTGAAGGATGAGGACTCCAGGACTCTACACAAATACAAATCTTATTATGGGATATATCATGTACTGTTAAATTCTGCTCTGTACTTCAAAAATGTATTATTTTTTTATTTCTTACTATATTGAGGAATTGTTCTGTTCTGTTCTGTGTACTGCATTGTATTGTATTGACCCCCTTCTTTTGACACCCACTGCACGCCCAACCTACCTGGAAAGGGGTCTCTCTTTGAACTGCCTTTCCTGAGGTTTCTTCCATTTTTTCCCTACAAGGTTTTTTTTTGGGAGTTTTTCCTTGTCTTCTTAGAGAGTCAAGGCTGGGGGGCTGTCAAGAGGCAGGGCCTGTTAAAGCCCCATTGCGGCACTTCCTGTATGATTTTGAGCTACACAAAAATATACTGTATTGTATTGTATTGCATAATGAGCACAGTGGCCTCCATCATCCATAAGTGGAAGAAGTTCGAAACCACCAGGACTCTTCCTAGAGCTGGCCGGCCATCTAAACTGAGCGATCGGGGGAGAAGGGCCTTAGTCAGGGAAGTGACCAAGAACCCAATGGTCACTCTGTCAGAGTTCCAGTGGTCCTCTGTGGAGAGAGGAGAACCTTCCAGAAGGACAATCATCTCTGCTGCAATCCACCAATCAGGCCTGTATGGTAGAGTGGCCAGACGGAAGCCACTCCTTAGTAAAAGGCACATGGCAGCCTGCCTGGAGTTTGCCAAAAGGCACCTGAAGGACTCTCAGACCATGAGAAAGAAAATTCTCTGGTCTAATGAGACAAAGATTGAACTCTTTGGTGGGAATGCCAGGCGTCATGTTTGGAGGAAACCAGGCACCACCCATCACTAGGCCAATACCATCCCTACAGTGAAGCATGGTGGTGGCAGCATCATGATGTGGGGATGTTTTTCAGCAGCAGAAACTGGGAGACTAGTCAGGATAAAGGGAAAGATGACTGCAGCAATGTACAGAGACATCCTGGATGAAAACCTGCTCCAGGGCGCTCTTGACCTCAGACTGGGGCGACGGTTCATCTTTCAGCAGGACAACGACCCTAAGCACATAGTCAAGATATCAAAGGAGTGGCTTCAGGACAACTCTGTGAATGTCCTTGAGTGGCCCAGCCAGAGCCCAGACTTGAATCTGATTGAACATCTCTGGAGAGATCTTAAAATGGCTGTGCACCGACGCTTCCCATCCGTCCTGATGGAGCTTGAGAGGTGCTGCAAAAAGGAATGGGCCAAACTGGCCAAGGATAGGTGTGCCAAGCTTGTGGCATCATATTCAACAAGACTTTAGGCTGGAATTGCTGCCAAAGGGGCATTGACAAAGTATTGAGCAAAGGCTGTGAATACTTATGGACATGGGATTTCTCAGTTTTTTTATTTTTAATAAATTTGCAAAAATCTCAAGTAAACTTTTTTCATGTTGTCATTATGGGGTGTTGTGTGTAGAATTCTGAGGAAAAAAATGAATTTAATCCATCTTGGAATAAGGCTGTAACATAACAAAATGTGAAAAAAGTGATGAAGCTCTGGGAATACTTTCCGGATGCACTGTATAACAGACAATAACTTTGAATAATGTTAACGTTTACACCTGAAGGTGGAATTGAAGAGTCTGATGTTAAGAATTTAGATGTTCTCCCCGTGTCTGCATGGGTTTCCTCCCATAGTCCAAAGACATGCAGGTTAGGTGCATTGGTGATCCTAAATTGTCCCTAGTGTGTGCCCTGCAGTAGGCTGGCGCCCTGCCCAGGATTTGTTCCTGCCTTGCACCCTGGATCTAGCGGGTTGGAAAATGACTGACTGGCTGACTCTGTCAGTATGGCCAACATCTGACTGACTGGTGAGTCCTCATCTTCAAACATTTGGAAGTGACGGACCCCTTGACTGACCAATGGAGGACCATCAATTGTCTGGGGAAACACTCTGTGCTCCTACATATAATCACTAGTCAAGAGCTCTTGATACTTAAGTGTATATAGCACCTTTCAGTAGTGCTACTCCAGCAGGACCACTTAACAGGTGACATTTGATGACACTTGGGAGCCTGTTTTGTGGTGCAAGTGTCCAGGTAAGGCACTTTAAACCCCTAAGGTTCTCTTTGTATTGGTGGACATGTTAATACATGACATGCCATAACTCAGACACCCGCCCTGCAACGCTAACTTGTTCAAATTCACTCAGCACAGATAACGCTCAAATATTAAATTTCTGAACAGTGGCAGAGGCTGCTACCTCAAGTTCACTATCTTAGCAGGCGCCAGAAGCCATTCTGCTCATGAGGCGTCCCTGCCGGGATTCTTGTCGCTCCGTCTTTAAATTGCTTCCCCTGAAAGGGCTGTACTTCTGAATGCCTGGCTACTCCTGTCGGGCTTTTGTGTTCTGATCGCTGCCACTGAAAGGCCTACACAGTCTGACAGCAGCCAAGGGACACAGTAGACACTGAAATGAACACATTAGCAATCATCAGTCATTGCTAGATGACAACTTTAACAAAGCAACACTCATTAAAGCATTTCAGCCATTAATTATGTTTATTTGAAGGAGAAAGCAGGCATCAATGTTAGTGATGGCAACATACAAGATGAACAACTCACATTAGGATCACATAGCAAGTTGCGTTTCAGGCGGCTTTGGGTTTGATTGTTGCAGTCATTGGTTTCTTAACACCAGAATCCCTGAAGCTTATGATTTTTTTTGTTGTCCCCGTCTTTCTTGAATTTTCCTGACATACGCCAAGAAGCTCCTAATCACTGCCCTGTTAGCCCACTTTGGTTTTACAAATGTGTGGATTAGCAGAACGCAGCCTGCTACATTCAGTCAGACCACCCTGCAATCCTTACAGCTCAAGTCTGCATTGACGTGTTTACCTGGTGATGATGCGCTTGTAAGGAATTATATAGGCCATGAAATAGTGGGATTTGAAATATATACATTCACGTTCATTCTGTGTCTGTGTGAATGTAGAACAACAGAGAAAATGCGAGGCAAGAAATGTTGAACACACGGCTACACCAGAACATGTTTTCATGTGTTAGAGTAATAACGACGTCATTTTGATGTGAAGTGTAGAATGGTGAAGCCCAAATATCCAAGAAACACTTTTGCAAAAGGTCTTTTATTCAAGAATAAAGTTTCTGTTCTTGTTTTGTGTTCAACATTTCTTGCCTCGCATTTCCTGATCATTGTAAACACGGAACACTCATGAAATGCATGATAACGATAAATTATTGACCCTGTACAACTCCAGACACCTCACTGCCAAATGAAGAGCCTTGAGCTGAGAGATCTTCAGCTGCCTCGGTGGGTGATGAGTGAGCGGGCTGCCAGTGCTGAAAAACACATTTACAGTACAAAGGCGCTCATCAGCGCAGTGACGCAGAGGTACGAGTTAAATTAAGGTGGCCCGGCATTACAAATATTATCGTGGGCTTCAGGGATTCTACGGTTAGCCCAGGCGTGATGTTTGGCAGAGAAGGGGCTGTCTGTAGGTGGCAGAATCTGACCGAGTGGGCTTCTCTTTGGCAGTTGTTTCTCTTCCACTCTCATCCTAGGCCTGGCAGTTATGATGTGCAGTGTCTTCATAAATCCTTTGAATTAATGGGGTCAGTCAAACCTGCCTTACGTAAGATTGTCAGGCGCATCAGGTAAAGTTTGGGACAATCGATAAATTCCAATGGTCTGGTTGATTGTTGATTTAAGTTACTTTGAAAGTGAAACATCTTAAAATCCCTAGCCTCACTAACAATTTATACTGATTTTTCCCAGAATGCCTGTCTGTCAGTTTTGCATACAACCCAGAATTTTATCAACTTCCAAAATGAATATTCATGAGGACATTTGTACCCACCTGCCCTTTCAGTTACTGAACATAAGTTCTGAAAGCACAACCTAAGACGTAATATCAAAATAATTCTAAAGTTAAAACAGAGCAAAGTTTAATACACAGATGTAATATCTAAATAATTCTAAATAATAATTCTAAAATCTAAACAGACCAAAGTTTAACACGCAAATATAATATCGAAATAATTCTAAATAATTTTAAAATCAAAATAGACCAAAGTGTAACACACAGATGTAATATCGAAATAATTCTTATCTCAAAACAGACCAAAGTCTAACACACAGATGTAATATCTAAATAATTCTAAATAATTCTAAAGTCAAAACAGACCTAAGTCTAACACACAGATGTAATATCTAAATAATTCTAAATAATTCTAAAATCTAAACAGACCAAAGTGTAACATACAGATGTAATATCGAAATAATTCTAAAATCAAAACAGACCAAAGTGTAACACACAGATAATATCTAAATAATTCTAATCTCAAAACAGACCAAAGTCTAACACACAGATGTAATATCTAAATAATTCTAAATAATTCTAAAGTCAAAACAGACCAAAGTGTAACACACAGATGTAATATCGAAATAATTCTAATCTCAAAACAGACCAATGTGTAACACACAAAAGTAATATCTAAATAATTCTAATCTCAAAACAGACTAAAATTTAACACACAGATGCAATATCTAAATAATTATAAACTTAAAACAGACCATCATGTAACACACAGATATAATATCGAAATTTAATTCTAAAGTCAAAACAGACCAAAGTGTAACACACAGATGTAATATCTAAATAATTCTAAATAATTCTAAAGTCAAAACAGACCAAAGTGTAACACACAGATATAATATCGAAATAATTCTAATCTCAAAACAGACCAAAGTCTAACACACAGATGTAATATCAAAATAATTCTAAATAATTCTAAAGTCAAAACAGACCAAAGTGTAATACACAGATATAATATCAAAATAATTCTAATCTCAAAACAGACCAATGTGTAACACACAAAAGTAATATCTAAATAATTCTAATCTCAAAACAGACTAAAATTTAACACACAGATGCAATATCTAAATAATTCTAAACTTAAAACAGACCAACATGTAACACACAGATATAATATCGAAATAATTCTAAAGTCAAAACAGACCAAAGTGTAACAGCAGATATAATATCGAAATAACTCTAAATAATTCTAAAATCAAAACTGACCAAAATGTAACACACAGATGTAATATCGAAATAATTCTAAATAATTTTAAAATCAAAATAGACCAAAGTCTAACACACAGATGTAATATCGAAATAATTCTTATCTCAAAACAGACCAAGGTCTAAAACACAGATGTAATATCTAAATAATTCTAAATAATTCTAAAATCTAAACAGACCAAAGTGTAACATACAGATGTAATATCGAAATAATTCTAAAGTCAAAACAGACCAAAGTGTAACACACAGATAATATCTAAATAATTCTAATCTCAAAACAGACCAAAGTGTAACACACAGATGTAATATCGAAATAATTCTAATCTCAAAACAGACCAATGTGTAACACACAAAAGTAATATCTAAATAATTCTAATCTCAAAACAGACTAAAATTTAACACACAGATGCAATATCTAAATAATTCTAAACTTAAAACAGACCATCATGTAACACACAGATATAATATCGAAATTTAATTCTAAAGTCAAAACAGACCAAAGTGTAACACACAGATATAATATCGAAATAATTCTAATCTCAAAACAGACCAAAGTCTAACACACAGATGTAATATCTAAATAATTCTAAATAATTCTAAAGTCAAAACAGACCAAAGTGTAACACACAGATATAATATCGAAATAATTCTAATCTCAAAACAGACAAATGTGTAACACACAAAAGTAATATCTAAATAATTCTAATCTCAAAACAGACTAAAATTTAACACACAGATGCAGTATCTAAATAATTCTAAACTTAAAACAGACCAACATGTAACACACAGATATAATATCGAAATAATTCTAAAGTCAAAACAGACCAAAGTGTAACAGCAGATATAATATCGAAATAATTCTAAATAATTCTAAAATCAAAACACACCAAAATGTAACACACAGATGTAATATCTAAATAATTCTAAATAATTCTAAAATCTAAACAGACCAAAGTGTAACACACAGATGTAATATTGAAATAATTCTAAAATCTAAACAGACCAAAGTGTAACACACAGATGTAATATCGAAATAATTCTAAAATCTAAACAGACCAAAGTGTAACACACAGATGTAATATTTAAATAATTCTAAAATCTAAACAGACCAAAGTGTAACACACAGATGTAATATTTAAATAATTCTAAAATCAAAATAGTCCAAAGTTTAACAGACAGATGTAATATCTAAATAATTCTAAGTAATTCTAAAATCTAAACACACCAAAGTGTAACACACAGATGTAATGTTAATAACACGAGTCAAGCTCAAAGTTGGGCTCAGGTTGGGAGTGTCAGCTTGTAGGAGGTGTGGCTGTGAATCAACAGTGACCCCTGCTGGTTGGCTTGGTCTGCACTGTCTCCTCCCATTACTATGACACACACACTCACACACGTGATTGGCTGCTCAAAACCAATAATAACGGAGACCCTGACAGCCGCCCTGCACTCTCACCCCCAAATTCTGTCATAGAGCTGCCCCCCCACCCCCTAAAATTCATTTTGACCCCAAAGAGGAGCTGTGCTTGTAGGGACATCGAGTGAGTGGTGGAGGGTGCCGGTCAGTGGTCTCATGGCGTCAGATTGCAGATTGTAATGCTGGCATTAGAACAAAACAAAGACTCTAAAGCAAACGCTGCATAGAGGGGCTCAGTGAAGGAGGTGCTGAACGTGTGCAGGAGGGTCATTGTGTGTGAGATGCTATAAAATGACAGAGAGCCAGCAGGCCTGTTCAGATACACAGCTATTCTGGGGCTGTAGGGGGCGCTGATGTCAGTCTTCATGTTTTTGTGATACACAGAGTACTGGGAATGAGAGCAGCGCAGACTCCAGGACTTGTCATTGTTTCCAAGGCGACACTCCCAGCCCCACCCTTTCCTGTCCAGCCCTTTATACGCGAGTCCGATGTCCATGTTGTCTCCAGTGCACTCCACCTCCCAGTAACAGTGAATCCCAGTCAGAACCTCTCTGCACAGGACTTGGGCACAGCGGTCAAATCTGTCAGGATGATCAGGATACTCAAACTTTTTCCTTTTACGTGTCACCTTCTTGTTCCCTTCAGACAGACAGAGGGTTCTGTGTGCCGTGTTGATTTCCAGTGTGAGTGGACAGAAGTCTGAAAGGAGAGAAAAGAAAATCTGTGACACGGGGCACCACACCGACAATTAACGAGAACCAATCAGGAGCTGACTACAAGACTGTGCCATCAACAGTGAAGAGCTCTTCTGATTGGACAGAATTAAAAATAATTCTGGAATTACGGTGAAAACCACAAGGTCACCGTCGAGGTCACAGTTGTAATGGACTGTCCACAACGACCACTGGTTTTATGAAATGACACTTTTTATTGTCACAATCAATCAACTGTCACACTTCACCACAAACTGAATTCTCCTTTCCTCGCAATAAACCCATTGATCCTCATTCTGCTCCTTCCTTTTGTCCTTCCATTTCCTTTGGTCTACTAGTGAGAAGTCAAGCAAAACGACCCCTTTAATTGGCCGACTAAAAAGATTACAATATGCAATCCTTCGAGGCACCTCAGGTCCCTTCTTCAGGCAGGATGTGCTCAGCAGGCATGTTGTAATCTTTTATGGGGTCACGTTAGTTGACTTCTCATTACATCCATAATGACTAACACAGTACAACACCCAAATACTTTGGTCTGCTAAACATTTAGGTGCATCTCCACAGGTCAGGGCTACACAGAATATGAAAATAAAAAATACAAATACAATAAGAACTGCCGGACAATGAAATGTTTGTAATGAATTGTCATAAAACTCGTGACTGACAGCTTAATGATTTACCGGCCAATGTCAATGTCACTTTATTTATATAGCATATTTAACACAACACAGGAATGCTGTGGCCAAAGTGCTTTACAATAAAAGAAGAAACAGACATACAATTAACATAAATAGAAATAAAATAAACGAACATAAATAAAATAAATAGTAAAGAGAAGTAAGATTACATAATCACAATGAGTATTACTGAAGGTCACGGAATGCAAGTAAATAGAAATGAGTCTTTAATCTCGCTTTGAATTGTCAACGACTCCTTTATGTGACGAGGTAAAGAGTTCCACAGGCGAGGTGACACAAGTCCTGTCTGTCCCCCTTAGTTTTACACTTGGTACGAGGGACAACAAGAGACAACTGACCAGAAGATCTAAGCACTCTAGATGGCTGGTGTAAAACACACAGTTCAGATAAATAGGCAGGAGCAAGCCCATGTAAAGATTTAAAAACTAGCAGCAAGATTTTAAAAACAATTTGAAAACTGACAGGCGGCCAGTGTAAAGAGGCTAATATTGGAGAAACACAATCAGACTTTCTTGCCCCAACCAGATAGCGAGCGGCAGCATTCTGGACCAACTGTAACCTGCGTATCAGGGATTTGCTAATCCCAGAATACAGCGAGTTGCAGTAATCCATATTATTAACCGAGAATGCTAAACCGGATGATGGACGCAGGCACATCCGGCAATGGGCCGTAGCTGCAAAAAGACGTACTGCGCAGGCGCAAAAAGAGTCCGCGAGGGTCGGCTGAGGAGCCGAGAAAGGCGAATAGAAGAGGGCGAGAGAGGCGGATGAGGGGCCGCGAGAGGCGGACAAGACCACAGAAAAAAGGAGTGAGCACAGGAAAAATTGAGAAATGAGGCGCAAAGAGCACCGAAAAAAGGAAACGGCACATAAAAAAGTATTCAAACGCAAGCAAAGCACGAAACACATTGCACACGAAACTAGACCCAAAAAAAAAAAAAAAAAAAGAGGCTCGCGCACAACAGCAAGGCACCCCCCCCCCCTACAGGCACCGGACGGGACACACACCAAGAGGGGGATTCAACAAGCCCATGGAACACAAAAAAAAGAACACAAAACCACCCCACAGACCCTACAAGCAAGGGACGGGACACACACAAAGAGGGGGATTCAACAAGACACAGGAACACAAAAAGAAAGAAGACGCTCGCGCGACAACAATTCTCACCCCCCCCCCCCACACACACACACACATCCATAAGAAGTGACACCCAAAGCCACATATTCTAAAGTGAACATCAACACCTTCACACTAGACAGCATAGGTGTCAGCATTGGTGGATCTCCTTACAATAAAGCACTATTAACCGTTCAACTGCAGAAAAGGAAACATATTAACAGTGACTGCAATCCTTCTTATTACTTATCCATATTTCGCATGCTGAGAAAGAAACAAGTCATGAATACACGGTCACGGGTACAAAACGAAAAGGAAAGGATAACAGGAACAAACACACGAACACGAAAGAAACAACAAAATAGACGGCTATGCAGCATAGGTGGATCTCATTACAATAAGGCACTATTAACCGTTCAACTGCAGAAAAAGAAACATATTAACAGTGACTGCGATCCTCCTTATTACTTATCCAAACACACGAAAACGAAAAAAACAACAAAATAGACGGCTATGCAGCATAGGTGGATCTCATTACAATAAGGCACTATTAACCGTTCAACCGCAGAAAAGGCTCCATATTAACAGTGAGTGCAATACTCCTTATTACTTATCCATATTTCTAAAAGAAAAAATGTCTCGACTCCAAAAACGCAAAGCTCAACTAAAGCTTCTAACTAACGATGTACCTAAAAGTGAAAACTTTATGAACTGCATTAGATCCTACAATAGTTCATTTGCTTTTGCATCTAACAGAGTAAATGTCAGGCCACCAAAAGGCAATGGCCCATACTGCTTTCCCATATGTGCACAAATACTGCATCGCATTGGAACAGTGCACCCTGAAACAAATCAACAACGCAAATATGCACAAATCTACATCCTAGATCCACATGACGCAAGCTATCAATCAAAGTGCTGCATCGCAACAGGCACGGATTCAAAACGAAACACCTCCCGTCTCAGACATACGTTGATGGCAGCGAAGGCTACAACGGGCTTCTCACACAGCACAGGCAAATCGATTACAGCTCCAAAACAACACGTCCCAAATACTACACATGCAACAACGCACCTCTCAAACGGCACAAGCAAAACATACACCAGGAAAATTCATTCGGATTAATGAATGTCATTTGCAATCATTGTCATTCAGTTCACTTCCCTGAAGAAACAACTGGCAATACAAGTAATACATTTACACGTTGATGTCAAAAGGGTCAAATTAGACTGCCTTCTTTACATTCATATACTGAATATCTACAGAAGCTTATAACTGACGATGTACCTGAAAGTGAAATCTTTGTCAACTACATTAGATCCTACAAATCAGTATCCACTATGAACATTAACGGTGGCACTGCACGTGACATCCGTCTTGAAAAAATGTTGTTTATTGATGAATGTTCAATGGCATGAAGGCACTTACTCAACACCATTCATAAACTTCTACAAACGTTTATGAATAATAATATTCGATTTGGAGGAAAGGTACTTTTATGAGGAGGAGATTTTAAACAGTGATTAGCTATTCTTACACATGCCATGCACTCAGCTATTGTTCAGTGCACCTTAAAATACGCAGACAATTGGCACTGATTTCAAAAGATACAGTTAGTAAAAAAGATACGATGTCCAGAACCAGATCATAACAATTGCTTATTACAACTGAGAGATGGTACACTCACCAATACAGATGGACTTCAGCCACATATTATTACAATTCCTCAAGCCTTTATCTGCGACAACTTAGTTACAGAGACATTTGGAACAGCAATCTCATTAGACCAAATGCCCCTTTTAACACAACGCACTATATTATGTCCAAAAAATATTAATATGGAAAACATTAATACCCAAGTCATTCCATTACTTCCTGGAAAGACACAACTCTTTCTAAGCTCTGACAAACTTGACTCTGATCACAACAATAACCATCTTAAATGACCTTACAAGTTCTGAGCTGGAATTACCTTTTACACTTAAACGGCGTGTACAAAGAAATTTTCAAATAAACCTTTACACTGTGCCACACACTTTATTGTTTGCTTTCTATTTGCATCATCTACACCGTCACACTATTCTATATATCATTCATACATCACACTCTTTGTCATTCCCAACACCAGGGGTTGGCGAGCGAAGCGAGCAGGGGGCGGAGCCCCCTAGTCAATGCGAGAAAAGATAAAAGCACGAGTAGCTTTCTCAAGATCCCTAGAAGATAAAAAAGACTTGACCTTACCTAACAGACGAAGCTGGAAAAGCAACTCTTGACTACAGAATTTACTTCTTTCTCAAAAGAGAGGTTACTGTCAAAGATAACACCAAGATTGCAGACTTGAGGTTTGCAAAAGTCAGAGAAAGAGCCGAGAAGTCCAAGACCAATTTGGGCTTTAGCTGATGGACCCACTATCAGCACCTCCATTTTATTCTTATTCAGATCAAGAAAATTATTAGCCATCTAGGATCTTAGTTCAGAAAGACAGTTGTGCACTTGACTCATTGCAGAGTTGCAGACGGGAATATAAACCTGTGTGTCATCAGCATAGCAGGGAAAAGAAATGTTAAACTTCCTAAAAATATCTCCAATAGGATGAAGGTATATAGAGAATAAAATAGGACCCAAAATAGATCCCTGAGGAACACATTTAAGAGGAGAAGTAGATGAAAAAGAGGAATTTAAAGTCACTGAAAAGTGTCAACCAGTTAGATATGACCTGAACCAGTTAAGAGCAGCCCCTTTAAGCCCCACAAGATGTTCAAGCCACAACAGAAATGTCTCATGGTCAATAGTGTCAAAGGCAGTGGACAGGTCAAGGAGGACAAGGACTGCCGCATCACCTGAGTCAGTAATAAGAGAGATGTCATTGAATACGTTCAGGAGGGCCGTCTCAACACCATGAAAACGCCTAAAGCCAGATTAGTAGATCTCAAATAAATTACTGGAGTCAAGGTGATCACCTAATTCGACATTCTGAAAATGTGACACGGGCTCAGTGTGCTCTGGAAATGAGCACTCGGCTGACTGGGATTTCAGTAAGTTACAAATCAACATTTTATTGTTTTCTATTCTATTTTAACACAGACTATTTATCTACAGTGCATCTGGAAAGTATTCACAGCGCTTCATCACTTTTTCCACATTTTGTTATGTTACAGCCTTATTCCAAAATGGATTAAATTCATTTTTTTCCTCAGAATTCTACACACAACACCCCATAATGACAACGGGAAAAAAGTTTACTTGAGGTGTTTGCAAATTTATTAAAAATAAATAAACTGAGAAATCCCATGTCCATAAGTATTCACAGCCTTTGACATGAAGCTCAAAATTGAGCTCAAGTGCCTCCTGTTTCCCCTGATCATCCTTGAGATGTTCCTGCAGCTTCATTGGAGTCCACCTGTGGTAAATTCAGTTGACTGGACATGATTTGGAAAGGCACACGCCTGTCTATAAGGTCCCACAGTTGACAGTTCATGTCAGAGCACAAACCAAGCATGAAGTCAAAGGAATTGTCTGTAGACCTCCGAGACAGGATTGTCTCAAGGCACAAATCTGGGGAAGGTTACAGAAACATTTCTGCTGCTTTGAAGGTCCCAATGAGCACAGTGGCCTCCATCATCCGTAAGTGGAAGAAGTTCAAAACCACCAGGACTCTTACTAGAGCTGGCTGGCCATCTAAACTGAGCGATCAGGGGGAGAAGGGCCTTAGTCAGGGAGGTGACCAAGAACCCGATGGTCACTCTGTCAGAGCTCCAGAGGTCTTCTGTGGAGAGAGGAGAACCTTCCAGAAGGACAACCATCTCTGCAGCAATCCACCAATCAGCTGTATGGTAGAGTGGCCAGACGGAAGCCACTCCTTAGTAAAAGGCACATGGCAGCCCACCTGGAGTTTGCCAAAAGGCACCTGAAGGACTCTCAGACCATGAGAAAGAAAATTCTCTGGTCTGATGAGACAAAGATTGAACTCCTTGGTGTGAATGAAAGGCGTCACGTTTGGAGGAAACCAGGCACCGCTCATCAGCAGGCCAATACCATCCCTACAGTGAAGCATGGTGGTGGCAGCATCATGCTGTGGGACTGGGAGACTAGTCAGGATAAAGGGAAAGATGACTGCAGCAATGTACAGAGACATCCTGGATGAAAACCTGCTCCAGAGCGCTCTTGACCTCAGACTGGGGCGACGGTTCATCTTTCAGCAGGACAACAACCCTAAGCACACAGCCAAGATATCAAAGGAGTGGCTTCAGGACAACTCTGTGAATGTCCTTCAGTGGCCAGCCAGAGCCCAGACTTGAAACTGATTGAACATCTCTGGAGAGATCTTAAAATGGCTGTGCACCGACGCTTCCCATCCAACCTGATGGAGCTTGAGAGGTGCTGCAAAGAGGAATGGGAGAAACTGGCCAAGGATAGGTGTGCCAAGCTTGTGGCATCATATTCAACAAGACTTGAGGCTGTAATTACTGCCAAAGGGGCATCGACAAAGTATTGAGCAAAGGCTGTGAATACTTATGGACATGGGATTTCTCAGTTTTTTTATTTTTAATAAATTTGCAAAAACCTCAAGTAAACTTTTTTCACGTTGTTATTATGGGGTGTTGTGTGTAGAATTCTGAGGAAAAAAATGAATTTAATCCATTTTGGAATAAGGCTGTAACATAACAAAATGTGGAAAACATGATGAAGCACTGGGAATACTTTCTGGATGCACTCTATCTATCTATCTATCTATCTATCTATCTATCTATCTATCTATCTATCTATCTATCTATCTATCTATCTATCTATCTATCTATCCTTTAATTATATAGTGCCTTTCACATCTATCTTAGTGTTTCATGTCTGTTTGTTACATCTCATTTATTGTGCCCGTCACATTTATCATTTTCTCTGTTATAGTGCCTTTCCTGTCATCTATTATTAAAGTGCCTTTCTTAATATTGTTTTATGTTGCCTTTCCTATTTATTTATTACAGTATGTGCTGTTTTGACATTGCACTCTGCATCTCTCATATTGTTTCCTTCTCATCTCTTACAGTATACAGTGACTTTAATATCTATGTATTATATAGCGCCTTTCACATTATGGCAGGAGGCTGGGGGCCAGACCCAGCCAGGACACCTGGAAGGAGTGGGAGGCAGTTTGTATGTCCCCCGGGCCATGAGGGGGCACCCGCCCTGGATAAGGAGGGGACCACGGGGACGAAGCAAAGAGGCTTAAACCCATTGGGGCCCATGGCCGCTGCCAGGGTGCGCACCGAGCATTGTGGAGCCTGGGAGATCTGCAGGTCATCAACAAGCACCTGGAGCACACCTGGGTGAATATAAAAGGGGCTACCTTCCTACAGTCGTGGAGCAAGAGTCGGGCGCTGGATTAGGACGACGCTCCAGCAAACAGAAGAGAGGCGGCCCACAGACATTGAAGGCTCGTGGCAGGGTGTTTTGGTGCTGGAAGCACTGTGTGTGTGCGGGACTTGGGTTTTGGGACCTTTGTGTAAATAAACGTGTGTGTTTTAGAACAGCAGGTGTGCATCTGTTTGTGTCCGGGCTGAACTCCTCACAACGTCCATCTCTCTATTGTTAGTATCACCAACATGCTCCCAGTAGTTTTGGTCCCCTTCCACTCTTTAAACAAGAATCACAATTTTCTGTCATATAAGTGTAAACTGTCAACATTGATTGTCATCTGCCATTCTTTATTCCACAGAGCAGACTCTTTGCTTTTAATTTCAGACGTACACAATAAAACAAATGACAATGGCATAAACACAACTATTGGGACCCTCACTTAATATTCTGTAGCACACTTGGGACCCTCACCTAATATTCTGTAGCACACTTGGGACCCTCACCTAATATTCTGTAGCCCTCACCTGATATTCTGTAACACACTTGGGACCCTCACCTAATATTCTGTAGCACACTTGGGACCCTCACCTGATATTCTGTAACACACTTGGGACCCTCACCTAATATTCTGTAGCACACTTGGGACCCTCACCTGATATTCTGTAGCACACTTGGGACCCTCACCTGATATTCTGTAGCACACTGTTTTCAGGTGAGAACTGCCATCAAGCACTTCCTGCTGCTCTGATGAGACTTCTGCTCCTCTCACTGGCCACTTTGCCCACACTTCTTGAGGTCTGAGGACTTCCAGCTCTTTTCATGGATGTTGACTTGGATTCAGTTCAGGGCTCATAGCAGACCATTTCAGAACCATCCTATGCAATGTCCACCATATCTGAGGGGTCTTACGTGTATGTTTTGGAGGACACAGTTTGTAATGTTGGCTCCAGATCTTTTGATTTTATTGTGCCCTGCACAGATTGAGCACAGCAACCCCTTAACATTAATGACATCCTTCGTGTTTCGTATTTTTACGTTAAACACGTCGTTTTCTCTTCTGTGGACGCAGAGGTGCTCTGAATTGCCATAAAGCTCACTTTTAGTTTCATCAGTCCAAAGGACCTTCACCAGCACTGTGGCCTATCAATGCCTGTTTTAGAAACTTCCAATCCAGAAGTTGGTATCTTCTACCACAGGGTCCACCTTCATTCACAGACCTGACGATGCTGTCTTGGTGGTCGGTCTGAGCCTTTCTTGATGTTTTTATTGTTTTTTCCACCACCATTTAAACTCTTGTTCTTTTCAGTCTGGGGTCAGCTTTACTCTTGTGGTCTCCTCTAGGGGGCTTGGTGGATAAGCGGAGAGGAGTCTTGCCGCCAGATTTAAAGAGAAGCATCGGAGCTCACAGTTTCTATGGACTGTCTCTTCAGCCAACTTTCTTATCGGGACTCTGCTCCCGGCTGCCCTTCCTTCAGGCAAACCGACGAACCCCACACGCCTCTCCTACCGCTCACCTTCGGCCCTTGTGTGGAGACGCCATCACTCGGGCCGCTCCAGCTCCCAAGAAACGCTGAGTAGGTGCGCCCCGTTCACAGCGTCTGGCGCCCATGGCTCATTCCCGACCACCTGCCTCACTCCATAAGCTCGCCTTCTCTTGCGTTTCCCATTCAACCTCCTTCTCTCGGTTGCTGGCCAGTCTGTTTTCGTCCAATTTGCTTTTTTTATTTCTTTGTCTTCCTTTCCTTATGAAAACAGGGACGTGGCACAGTTGCGGAGATCAGCAGTCCCGGTGATCCTAAACCCACTAACAGCAGGGCCGCCTGCTCCCGCATCACGCATGGGAACCGCGCTCAACACGCTGCAACGTGAGTGCAGCAATCAGACCCATTTATTTGTTAAACCTTTCTCAGCCGTGGACCCCACTTTACTACAAGCACGCTGCGCACAGCCCTTTATACGGCTAAAAGCAAGAAATCGGCAGCAGAGACACAGAACGAGCGTACCATGTGATTCATGTCCAGCTGTACAAGTGGGGCAAGCATCAAAAGCACTCGGCACACATACAATGCAGTCAGAAGAAAGGACCCCCGGCCTCAACCGGACACACATCTGGATGGGACTCAACTCAAAGGTAATCCTAAAAGTGCCAGAGAACTGCCGGAAAGGCGGCTATCCAATGAAAACTCCATCAACAAGGCGGCCATCCAATGAAAACGCCATCAACAGACGTTTGGACGTGAGCCCAGCAAATGCAAGCTTGAAATGAAGAACAGGCAAATAATAAACAAGACTTTGTGACCAACTCCCTCCGAAGCCCACCTCACCACCCCCCTTCCTTTTTTATGTCTGTGTGTGTTTTTGTTGGTAATGCACTCGGCTAAAGGCTTTATATTGTTCAGGCGTTCCTGTAACATGGAAACTGAAATACCCCATTGACACTGGGACACCAACCAGACATTTGGCTAAAGTGCATCCCATCCCACCCATCGTTGACGTTTCTACACCTTGTTTGGAGTGCACTTGTGGTCAGTTCAATTGACTGGACGTGACTAAGCAAGGCACACACCTGACTGCAGGAGGTCCGCAGTGGAGAAGAAACCAAGCCATGAGGCTGAAGGGATTACCTGCCAAGCTTCAAGATAGGACTGTGTCAAGGCGCACATCTACAGAAGGACAGACAGAAATTTTGCAGTTTCCCAAGATGACAGTGAACTCTAATTTTTAATGGAATACGTTTAGAACACTTCTTAGAGCAGTCAATGTAGAAGGACCTTCAAAGGACAGCTGCCCAAGAGCCCAGTGGTCACTGTGATGGAGATCCAGAGAAGCTTCCAGAAGGACAGTCACCTCTACAACACTCCACTCATCTGTGGTCAGACAACACACGAGTTTGCATAAAGGCACCTAAAGGATTCTCTTGTGCTGTTTGTCCTCAGTTCTAGCCATCACATCTGGAGGACACCAGGCGCCACTCGTCACCTGCACATCACCATTCCAATGGTGAAGCACGGTTGTGGCAGCGAGACCCTGAGGGAGAGCCGAACAGGTCAAAGAACAGAGACACCCGTAATGAAAACCTACTCAGAGAGTTCTGGACCTCAGCCTGGGCCAAAGGGTTACCTTCTAACTCAACGGTGGGCAAAGGTGTTCCTGGAGGGCCGCAGTAGCTGCAGGTTTTTGTTCCAAACCAATTGCTTAATAAGAAGCACTTATTGCTCAAGTGACACTTCTGCTTCATTTTAGTTCAAGTTTTGAACCCTTATTGCTTATTTCAGTCTTGCATTTTTTAATGGCTCCTTGTTAGCAATAAAATGCAAATGACAAAAGAAACCGGCATTTCTCCATTTAGCTTGTTTCCATTTACACCTGTGCATCTTTATCAATTAAATACTTACAAAGAAAGTGAAGAGAAAAAAAGTAAAGGACAGAGAATGGACTCCACTGTTTTAGATGAAAAAAATGTCGGATATGAGAATGAGCTGACATAGCAGAGTTAAAGCATCAACAAGTCAAGTCAAGTCAAGTTGGGGAGCATGCACTGGTAAAGTGCGTCACCGCACCCACTACACAACGAAACAACTCGGGATCCCGGTTTGCAACCCCCCCAGGCAGACACGCGGTCCAGTCCCACCCTCCGGAAATGACCCTTGGGGAAACATGGGGGAAACACGCCACATGGCCATAGTGCCGTAACTGACGCTCCCTCACAATGCAGGTAATGTGCCTCATTCGGGACTCCATGAGCAACACAAAGTCAAACCAACGGTACCCAAGGATTTTCCGGAGAGACACAGTACCAAAGGAGTCCAGTCTTCGTCTCAGGTCACTGGATAGTGTCCATGTCTCACAATCATATAGCACGACAGGAAGCACCAGGATTCTAAAGACTTGCACCTTCGTCCTTTTGCATAGATATCGGGAGCGCCACACAAACCTTTCCAGTGACCTCATGACCCCTCATGCTCTCCCAATCCGTCTACTGACTTCATAGGAAGAGTCACCAGAGACATGAATGTCACTGCCAAGGTAAGTAAACTTCTCAACAAGGTCAACACTCTCTGCGCAGACAGACACACTGCTGATGGCCGTGCCCAAGAGGTCATTAAAGGCCTGGATGTTGGTTTTTATCAGGACACTCGCAAGCCCAGACACTCGGACTCCTCACTCAGTCTCTCGAGTGCCCTGATCAGAGCCTCCGTTGACTTCGAGAAGACAACAGCATCGTCAACAAAGTCAAGATCCGTGAATCTTTCTTCACCAACAGATGCCACACAGCCGCTGGACCCCATGACCGTGCCGAACACCCAGTCCATACAAACATTGAACACAGTAGGAACAAGAACACACCGCTGACGAACCGCAGAATCAACTGGGAAAAACACAGAGGTCCTGCCTCCACTCTGCACAGCACTCACAGTACCAGTGTACAGGCCAGCCATGATATCCACCAACCTCAAGGGGATCCCACAAACCCTCAGGATGTGCCACAGGGCAGCTTGATCCACCGAGTTGAATACTTTACGAAAATCGACAAAGGCTGTAAAGAAACTCTGCCGATATTCGTGTTTTCACTCCATGAAAACCCTCAGTGCCAGGATGAGGTTAATGGTAGACTTCTTAGGCGTAAAACCAGACTGTTCCAGTCGCTGGTAGGTGAGCAAGTGATCATGGATCCTATTAAGGACGACCCTAGCAAGGACCTTACCCGGCACCGAGAGCGGTGTTACCCCCCTGTAGTTGCTGCAATCCAGGTGATCACCCTTCCCTTTCCAGTTTTTCTGGCAGTTGGGATGATGCCAGTCTCCCAAATGGAAGCAAAGATTGCCTGCAATGCCAGGAGGACAGCCTTACCACCAGCCTGGAGAAGTTCACCCCCAGGATACCACAGATCCCTGCAGCCTTTTCCCCCCCTCAGCTGGTTCACCACCTGTGCAATCTCAGTGAGACTGGGGGGTTCACAGCTAATTGGAGGATCAGCCTCAAGGATCGCGGACCAGAGATATTCAACGTCCTAGCCGGAGGATCAGCTTTGAACAACTGCTCAAAGTAGCCAGCCCAGCGGATCACAATTGCAGTGTCCTCCATAAGGACTGTTCCATCAGCCGCCCTGACTGAGACTCTCTGAGGAACAGATTCAGATGTGCATAATGCTTCAATTCCTCTGTAAGCAGGACGTCGGTCGCTAGACCACAGATGGTGTGTCACTTGCTCACAGATCCCTCTAACAAACGCCTCCTTATCTGCCCTCAGAGCCCTCGCAGCCATCCCTCTCGATGATATCCAGGGAGCCCTGCGAGATGTAACACCTCCTTCTGGTAACACCGGTAACAACAACACAACCCTCAGCAACCTTCAGGGTCTTGTCACGGAAGGTCTCCCACATCACATTAGGATCGACAGTCGTACCCAAATCTGCAAGTTCCTCACACAAACTGCATGCAAACTCCCCAGAAACAGCCTGGTCATGGAGTCTGGCCAAGTCCAGGCTCATTTTCCTAGTAGGTGGTAACCTACCGGACCCATGCTGGATCTTCAGATTAGTAACAACAAGTCTGTGGTCAGAATTCACAAACTGGGCACTTCTGTAGACCCTGTAGTTTTGCAAGAGCCTCCAGTGTCTGCCCACAAGGATGTGATTTATCTCCTTCACCTCACCACCAGTATTGGAGTACCAAGTCCAACGATGCAGTTCTGGGTGCTGGAACCATTATCCAGCGATTTGTAAAGTCAAGGAGCATGAAGCCACTTTCACCATGATCACCAGACCCATGGGGACCAAGACAATCCTCATAGCCAACCCTCTCAGTGCCAGTAGCTGCATTGCAGTCACCCATGACCAGAGGAGTGTCACCTCGTGGGCACCCATCAACCACCGAGCAAAGCTGCAAATAAAATGTCTCCCTCGCCGAGACATCACTCACCTCGGTTGGAGCAGACACTGAGACAACAGACAAAGCACCCAGGGAGTGCCAAAAAGCACCAACAAGTCATGAAATTAAATTATCGGCAGGGATTGGTTTCTAATTAAGCAACTGGGTTGGAACAAAAACTCCAGGACTAACTTTGCCCCCCCAAACCACCTGTTCTAACTGGACAGTTGGCCAAAGCACAAAGCCAGGACAACCTCGGAGTGGCTTATGGACGACTCTAGGAATTCACAATCAGAGCCTGAAAACTGCTGACCACTGGTGGTCTCCATCCAGCCTGACACCCAGATGCAGGTGTCACATCAGACCCCAGAAGACTCCAGGCTGCCAAAGGGGCTTCACGTAAGTCCTGACTAAAGGGTCTGATTGCTTTTGTCAGTGGGATATTTCACTTTTTTTTTTTCATTTCATTTGCAAAAATGTCTCAAGTCCTTTTTCCGCTTTGCATTGCCAGGTGTAGAGTGTTGCTTGATGAGGCTTTAAAAGTAAATTGAAAGGATTTTAGAACATGGCTGCAACATAACAACCTGTGAAGAAGTCTTTACTGAGGGAGCTGTAAGTGGACATGTCCTGATTTGATCTTCATTTTAAAGGGTCTCTTTAGATAAAGCTGATAAAGCATAGCCAACATCAGGCCACTTTTACATTCTGTAGTCCATTGTGTAATTTAAACAAACAGACATGCAAATACCACATAAGGAAAAAGTAAGTGCACCCCTCCATTGCTCAGCACCACAAACTTAGAATCCGGTGGTGATGATGAGGAGGACATTCTGAGAGAGGATCACGTCTGAAGCTGTCCTCTTATTGAAACCTCCCACATTTCAGCTGGTTTGCTGTTTGGTTTTGAAGTGTGTGTTATCACAAGAGAGCTCTCTGAGGCCTTCACAGTGAAGTGAGTTTGGGAAGGAATTTCAAGAGATCTTCAGACAAAAGGTGCTGAGAGAAGTCTCAAAGAAGACCAAAAGGAAACCAGAAAGATCATCAGGGCAACGCTAAAGTCTGTCCTTGAATCCTTGGCAAAGCGCAGGACGTTTGGAACACTGTGCTCTGGGCAGATGAGGCACAGACAGATTAGGGCTGCCAATCGATTACAAACAATCATAAAATAAGGGGTTCCGTCGACCTGGACGCGTGATCGCCACCGACTCTCATAGAGCCCGGAGACAGTGGGCACGTGAGGTACAGAGAGGACCATTTATATGAGCAGGCAAAGGGGCGAAGCAGCTGGCAAATGTGTCCGAAGTGCTCTGCCAGTGCCATCCTCCAAGCTGCCTGCTTTTTTTTACTTTGCCCGCGTCTCTGATAGTTGTGCCTCTTCAGACAGTTTAGCCTGTGTATGAGATTTAGTGTTTTTGTGGTGGGTTGAATCAAACTGTGCCTTGGGATTTTTTTTGGGTTGCAAAAAGTGTGCCACTACAGAAAAAAATGGTTGGAAATCACGGCTGTGCAGCTTCGCTCCTGGCATGCTAAAAAAAGTTCTCAGTGGCAGCTGCCTTGCTTAAAAGCTGACACCGTGCATGTCTCGCATAATAACAATTCTTTACATTTATATAGCGCTTATCTCACTACTCAAAGTGCTCTCCATACATTGAAGACCCGGGAAGCAAACCCACAATCTCCTTACTGCAAAGCAGCAGCACTACCACTGTGCCACCTGTGAGGATGATTACATCGTGTTCTTTGCATAAATTCACAACAATACTGTAAACTGGACTCATGGGTATCGATAATCATCACACTTCTCTTTACAAGAATTTTGTCATTATATTAGGGCAGTAAGCACTGTAAGCTACAAGGCAGACTGGAAAGTTAAATACAGAGGTACTAGTGTGCCACTCAAAGATTCAGTATGCATATGGGCACTGGCACAGTGGTTAAGGCTCTGGCCTTCAAACCCTGAGGCTGTGAGTTCAAATCTCTCCAGTGTGACCCTGAGGAAGTCACTTGACCTGCCTGGACTCCAATTGGAAAACCATCAGTGGTGGAAATCTGGAGCCGTTTGGCATTGCATGTTAGGCAGGCTCCTTCACTTGCTGTCTTAGAACATTAGAACATTAGAACACTCTACACAAGAACAGGCCATTCAGCCCAACAAAGCTCGCCAGTCCTCTCCACTTATTTCTTCCAATAAAACATCAAGTCGAGTTTTGAAAGTCCCTAATGTCTTACTGTCTACCACACTACTTAGTCGCTTATTCCAAGTGTCTATCGTTCTTTGTGTAAAGAAAAACTTCCTAATGTTTGTGCGAAATTTCCCCTTCACAAGTTTCCAACTGTGTCCCCATGTTCTTGATGAACTCATTTTAAAATAACCGTCTCGATCCACTGCACAATTCCCTTCATAATTTTAAACACTTCAATCATGTCACCTCTTAATCTTCTTTTGCTTAAACTGTAAAGGCTCAGCTCTTTTAATCTTTCCTCATAATTCAACCCCTGTAGCCCTGAATCAGCCCAGTCACTGATCGTATCCTTTTGTTGCCTCCTCATAGAATTCCAGCATGTTAGTCAAACATGACCTCCCTCTTCTGACCCCATGCTGACTGTTCCTAATATCTCCTGTCCTTGCCATGTGTTGCTCGATCTTATCCTTAATAAAACCTTCCATTAATTTTCCTGTGATGTTTCATGTTAAGCTTACTGGCCTATAGTTGCTCTGATCTGCCCTGTCACCCTTTTTATATAATGGGATGATATTTGCCATTTTCTAGTCCTTCGGAATCTGTCCAGTGGCAGTGACATCCTAAATATGTGTCAAGTGTTTATATCTGTACTCACTAGCCTCCTTAAGAACTCGAGGCTAAATATTATCTGGTTCTGGTGATTTGTTCGATTTCAGCTTATTTAATCTGATCAGCACTTCTCCCTCTACAATTTCCAAATCCCTCAGTACCTCCTTAGTAGTCCCTGTTACTGCTCTGAGGTTATCCACTTGCTGACTTGTAAACACCTCAGAAAAATGTAAGTTTAAGGCATCCACTACTTCATTGTCTGTATCTTTTAATTCCCCTTTACTATTTCTGATGCACTTGACCTCCTCCTTGACTGTTCTTTTACTACTAAAATACTCAAAGAATCTCTTAGGGTCGTCTTTCACCTTATCTGCTATATTCATCTTCAACTGTCTTTTAGCCTTCCTGGTATCCTTCTTAATGGTTGCCCTCATGTTCTCATACGCTCTACGATTCACTTTGCAGTCATTAGTCTTATATTCCTTATAAAGCAGTTTTTTCCTTTGCAACTTCTTTTTTAAATCTTTATTAATCCACCGTGGACTTTTTTTTAGTTTCCTATAAATTCCAAATTTAGGTCTGTATCTGTCCTGCATTACATTTTTAAACCTGTTCCACTGCTCCTCGACTGTCTCCACACTTAAAAGCTTATCCCAGTGTAATCTACTTAGACTTTGTCGCATCTGCTCAAAATTAGCCTACCAAAGTTCAACTTAATAATTTTAGTCTTTACATCTGCACTCTTACAAAATACTGAGAATTGTATTACGTTATGGTCACGTGACCCTACTGGTCCAATCACCTCGACACCCTCAATTCTATCCTAATTATTACTAAATACTAAATCCAGACAGGCTTCACCCCGTGTTGTCTCTTTAACATGCTGTGTTAGAAAACAGTCACCGATTACTTCTAAAAACTCCTGCTCTTGTGCTCCTCCATCTGTAAGGTTATCCCAGTTAATATTTGGATAATTAAAGTCCCCCATGACTATAATATCTCCCTGTAAACTTGCCTTTTTTGATATTACTATAAAGATGTGTGTTGAAGTTACTGTCTGAATTGGGTGGTCTATGATACACTCCTAAAATAAGACCTCTTCCCAAATATTTTCCAGGCGAAGCCACATGTCCTCACTAAGATGGGGCTCATCATCCAACTGAAGAAGACTTACATTTAAATCCTGTTTGGTATAAACAGCAACCCCACCTCCTTTTCTGTTCTGTCTGTCCTTCCTAATAATGTGTATCCCTCTATGTTACACTCCTCCTCATCTTTGTTATTTAGCCAGGTTTCCGTTATTGCTATAATATCATAATTATGCTCTGCTACACACAACTCCAACTCACTTACCTTATTTTTACATCTAGCATTAAGACAAACTATTTTTAATGTGTTACTCCTTCTACATTTAAATGTTTGCTTAGAATTTACATTACTATGCATTCTTGTTTCTACACCATTGTTTGTTCCTCCATGTATAGATCTAAACCTGGCCTGTCCTAAACTCCCTGCCCCCCCAATCCTCGACTAGCCTACACATACGCCTCCCCAATACATTTGTGCCCCTCCAGTTCAGATGTAACCCGTCACAGCGGAACAGGTCCATCTGTTCCAAAAGGAGTCCCAATGCCCCATAAACCTATACCCTTCTACCCTGCACCAAGATTTGAGCCACGCGTTAAGCCTTCTAATCTCCTCAATCTTACCTGGACTGGCGTGTGGCACAGGCAGAACTTCAGAGAAGACTACCTTGTCAGTTCTGCTCCTCAGCTTAGCACCTAACTCTTTGAATTTGGATCGCAGAACTGACAGACTACCCTTATGTATGTCATTTGTTCCAACATGGACAATGACAACTGGATCCACCCCCGCTCTGGCCAAGAGCCTATGCACCCTTCCAGGGAGGTCCCCCACCTGTGCTCCCGGAAGGCAACACACCGTGTGAGACTCTCTCTCTCTGGAGCACACCTGCGCTTCAATCCCCGTAATGATCGAGTCCCCAACTATCACTACCTCTCTCTTTTTGGGAACTGGTTTTGAGGTGGCCCGTTGGGGCTCCTCATCCCTGCCTACCACCTCAGAATTATCAGAGACAAGGACCGCAAGGACATGATAACAGTTTGCCACTTCTAATTCTGGGGTTGATGCCCCCGGACAGTGTGAACCCTTTGCCTTATGCCTTGTGACCGTGACCCACCTGATTCTACCTGTCTGGTCTGGAATCTCCTCCCGCGCCACCTTGGGGGTGCACACTATCTCTATAAAGGACACCTGGGCCAAGTCCGCCAATTCTCTATTACAACGCAAGTCAGCCAACTCCTCCTCCAGTTCAGCGACCCTGAACTCGAGGTGCTGGATAAGCTGACATCTCCTGCAGAATGTAGCCCTCATAGACAACTGGCTCTTCCAAACCATCATCTAAAAAGTCCAACATCCTATTGTCAGAGGGGGACGTTTTGTACACTGGGTGGTTCCATTAGGCACCCATTGTTGGGACTGGGGGTAAGAAGTTAAAAGGCTGTCTGCAGGATGGAGGTGTTTGCTGTCTTGCAAAGGAGTCACCGCTTTGAAGTTTTTGGCTGGTTGAGATTACAAACAATACCAAGTTGTGATAAAAGAACTGCTGCTTCCTTGGAGGATGTCTGTATTTACCTGACTTGGAAATTAACATGTTTGACAATATTGGTTTCTAATCAGCAGATCTGTACTCATTAATGGTTGGTAACAATACTGTTTAAACTGATTGTCCAGGACTGATAATGGCAGGGACTGAAGGAGATTTAAACTCCTGGGAAGGAGAAGGCAGAGAGGGACGGCCCACTGAGAACGCTGCCAAGACACTCGGACAGAGCACAGGGGCTCGTAGGCAGATGAGGGTACCTGGCTGGCACGACCTGAGGCACAAGGACTGCAACACTTACTTCCAGAGAGGAAGAGACAGCTCCACAAGGAGACGCCAGTTGTGGGTCCAGCGAGAGAGGGAAGCCGCATGAAAGGACCAAACAAAGCTGGCAGACGAGAAATGAGGTGTGCTGAGGTCACAGCAACACAAGGAGCCCAGAGTGGAAAAAAAAGGAACGATGAAGAGACGCTGACGGGCATTCAACGATTTGACAAAACTTCTGTTGGGAAACGAGTGTCCGGTGAACAGAGTGCGTCCGTGGACAGTTGAATGATGAAGTGTTGGGGTAACACAGTGCGCAAACTGGACTCTGCACCACAATTCTTGTTTTTAACGGACTTTTAGAGTGCAGACTGCCTGCTTTCCTTTTAAAAAAAAAGGGAATTTCATACCAGATATTGTTAGAATTTTTTGTTATGTTCGGTTGTATCTTTTTTAATTTACTAGATTGTCTTGGGTAATAGAAGTTACTGTTGTGTTTTGCATTGTGTGTTTAGTCACAGCCCAATTTAAAGAACCCTGTGTGCTATTATCAGTAAATCTCAAGAGTTCCCAGTCTCTTAATAAAACTGGGTGGCGTAGTTGGATATTTTAATGGTGTCTAAGTTAGATTTCCTGTGAGTGTGAACAGACACCTGTCACACTTTAACTCCTCGGACTTTAACCCAGTATGATATGTTGACTATCTGTGTACTTTTTATTACGAGTCTCTTCAGCTCTTATGTGTTTCTGTTTCTTGTACCCTTTGGTTATTGTGTGTCTGATATGTTGGGTTTTTATTGTACAGCACTTTGATCAGCCTTGAAGTGCTGTATTAATCTATACTAATAAAAGGCAAAGCCCTCACTGACTGACTGACTGACTGACTGACTCACTCACTCACTCATCACTAATTCTCCAACTTCCCGTGTAGGTGGAAGGCTGAAATTTGGCAGGCTCATTCCTTACAGCTTACTTACAAAAGTTAGGCAGGTTTCATTTCGAAATTCTACGTGTACTGGTCATAACTGGGACCTGTTTTTTGTCCATATACTCTAATGGAGGAGGCGGAGTCACGTATCGCGTTATCACTCCCCCTACGTAATCACTTGAACTAAAAATAAGGAAGAGATTTACAGCACGAGTCAAACGCGGGAACGAAGGTAAATGACGTTAATTTTTGAGTGTCTTTTAATACCGTGTAAGCATACATATTAACACGTGCAATTAAATGTGAGCATTTACGGGATGATTTCTCAGGCTTAAAAGCTCGCCTTTTATTAAAAAGGTAAATGCTAACTGTTTTCATTCTGAAGGGCACAAACCACATTGGATTTTGTAATGATAGCTGATTAGTAAGGTCTATTAAGGGATACTTACAGAATGATTAGTAATGCCTGTGAATGCCGATGCAAGTAGGAGAATGGGCGTGAACTAAAGAACGATTACTAACTTGTACAGTAAATGTCTCTAAAGTCTGTCTATTAAAAAGTTATTATATCTTTCAATCCTGTGTATTGATTAAACTACGAACCTAACAAGATCACTACATGGTGTCAGAAGTGGCGGATTGGAAGAGGAATCTGAAGAAGAGGTTCAGCTTTTGAACGAGTCGCGTGTCTGTGAGTAACCCGAAAACGTGATCAGAAAGCGCTAAGACGTTCTAGCAAAAGAGAAAAAAAAATATGTTAGGATTACAGCCCCCACCAAATCTCCAGTTAAAGGGAAATGTAGCTGAAAACTGGAAAAGATTTAAACAGAGATTCGAGTTGTATCTTGCTGCAATTGAAGCAGATAGGAAAAGTGAAAAAATGAAAGCGTCTATGCTTCTACATGTAATTGGCGAAAAGGCGCTAGAGGTGTATAACAATTTTCAGTTTGAAGAAGATGGAGACAATATGAAATTGAACAAAATAGTTGAAAAATTCGAAACGTATTGCAACCCAAAGCTCAATGTGACGTTTGAGTGGCACAAGTTTTTTTACATGTTTCCAGAAAAGCGCAGAAACAATAGACCAGTATGTGACGGAATTGCGTAATAGGAGCTGTTCTAAGAAGAAACCGTCAAGACATCAAAGGACCAATAACCTCTAATCAGAACACTAACACCAGCTAAACAAATATTAACGAGAAAACAAGTATAAATCAGGAAAGAACATCTCAACTGCAAACACAATTAACCAGAATATCACAATGTCAAGTAAAACCACCAGAACGACTCACTGAGACATGTTGAGGATTAAAGGAACATTTTCAATTAAGAAATGCTGAATTCCTTTAACAGTTGTGCTTTTTATACATAGTTTGAATGCTGGATGTATGCCTGAAATGTTCTGGATAGTTCAGTTGTTTGAAGTGATCAAGAATTAAACGTGTGCATTTACGGAGTGAATTCTCAGACTTAAAAGCTCGCTTTTTATTAAAAAGTTAAATGCAAACTGTTTTCATTCTGAAGGGCACAAACCACGTTAGATTTCAGCCGTTAAACGCGCAAAAATGTCGGTACACCAGATAAATAAGCACAACATATTATCAGTTGTATTGTATGCTTACAATACATATTGAAATGTGTTAATCGTTAACTAATATTATGGGATGGTGTTTTTCGACTCGCGCCTTGATTTAAACGATTGAATGTCTTGGTGGGTTTGCGTAGCTTATTGTCAATATCTTTACACCTCTTTTTAAGACTTATTGACTGAAACGGGCTTTCATGAAAAAACTTAGGGCTTTGCTACAAGATACACCCTCCACAAGTTAAGCAAGTAAAAATAAAATATATATTTCTGTTTTATTTAAACCTTTTAAGTTCGTATGCATAGCCCCATTTGGCTGTTTTAGTTTTTTTTTTTTCTTCAGTAATATTTAATCTCCTTAAAGAAAAACAACATATGCACTTTACTTTTTTTGTATCTCTTTAGTAATATTTTAGTGTAAAAGGATAACCAGTATTTAAACCTTTTATGTTACTTTATAAAGTTATTTTACACAATGTTGAAAAATTAATAAGAAAGCTACATATTTTGGCAGCTGCTGCTTTAATTTTCAATGAAATGAAAAAAGCTCTCCAAGAGAAAACCTCAATGAAGAAGAAACAGTTTGCACTATCTAAAAAGGAGAAACCCTCATTTATAAAGGATTGCTGCAGATGACTTAACTGAAAATAAATGAATAGTTCCTATGTGTATAATACATATTTATCTATTTGACTTATGCCTTTATTCCACCAACTTACAACATCTGAGGTACAATTTGTTACATTACTTTTGCTTTTTGCAGCACAGGCAGTTGAAGTGACTTCCTCAGGGTCACACAGTGGTGTCAGTACCAGGATTTGAACTGACAAGCTCCGGGTTTGCTGAAATATTACTGAAGAATGAAAAAAAACAAAAACGGGCAAATGGGGCTATGCATACAAATGTCCATCCATCCATTATCCAACCCGCTATATCCTAAATACATGAGCCAATCCCTGCCAACACAGGGCACAAGGCAGGAAACAAACCCCGGGCAAGGTGCCAGCCCACCGCAGGGCGCACACACCCACACACACACACACACCAGGGACAATTTAGAATCGCCAATGCACCTAACCTGCATGTCTTTGGACTGTGGGAGGAAACCGGAGTACCTGGAGGAAACCCAGACAGACACGGGGAGAACATTCAAACTCCACGCAGGGAAGCGAACCTGGGTCTCCTAACTGGCACCTTTCACTGCACCACCATACTGCCCGCATACAAACTTAAAAGGTTTAAATAAAACAGAAATATATACCTTTATTTTTACTTCCTTAACTTGTGGAGGGTGTATCCTGTAGCAAAGCCCTAAGTTTTTTCATGAAAGCCCCTTTCAGTCAATAAGCCTTAAAAACAGGTGTAAAGCTAAACTTGCAGCACCGCTATTCAATTACACTTGCCTAACGCCTCTCCTAAGGGGACATACTGTGAGATCTGGGCATCAGTCAAAGCACCAATCACAGGCCCGATTAGAAAGTGGGAAGCTGTGATTTGTCGTCTCCCTCCCATGTAACAATCACAGCCCGTGTTACAACGCACTATGTATGTATGTGTATATGTATATGTGTGTGTTTATGTATGTGTGTATATGTATGTGTATATATATGTGGATGTGTATATGTATATGTATATATGTATATGTAGATATGTGTATATGTAGATATGTATATATATGTTTACATAACCTCTTTAACATACTACTTCTCCGCTGCGAAGCGCGGGTATTTTGCTAGTATATATATATATATGTGTATATGTATATATAATATATGTGTTTATATATATATATATATATATATATATATATATAATGTGTTTATATATATATATATATAATTTATGTGTTTATGTATATATATATATATGTTTTTATGTATGTATATATATAATATATGTGTTTATGTATGTATATACATAATATATGTGTATATGTGTATGTATATATATATATATATATATATATATATATATATATATATATATATATATATATATATATATATATATATATATATATCCATATTACTAACCGAGAATGCTAAACCGGATGATGGACGCAGGCACATCCGGCAATGGGCCGTAGCTGCAAAAAGACGTACTGCGCAGGCGCAAAAAGAGTCCGCGAGAGTCGGCTGAGGAGCCGAGAAAGGTGGACAAAAGAGGGCGAGAGAGGCGGACAAGACCACAGAAAAAAGGAGTGAGCACAGGAAAAATGGAGAAATGAGGAAACGCAGGCAAAGCACGAAACACATTGCACACGAAACTAGACCCAAAAAAAAAAAAAAGAGGCTCGCGCACAACAGCAAGGCACCCCCCCCCCCCACCCCCCTACAGGCACCGGACGGGACACACACCAAGAGGGGGATTCAACAAGCCCATGGAACACAAAACCACCCCACAGACCCTACAAGCAAGGGACGGGACACACACAAACAGGGGGATTCAACAAGACACAGGAACACAAAAAGAAAGAAGACGCTCGCGCGACAACAATCCTCAAACACCCCCCCCCCCCACACACACACATCCATAAGAAGTGACACCCAAAGCCACATATTCTAAAGTGAACATCAACACCTTCACACTAGGCAGCATTGGTGTATCTCCTTACAATAAAGCATTATTAACCGTTCAACCGCAGAAAAGGCTCCATATTAACAGTGAGTGCAATACTCCTTATTACTTATCCATATTTCTAAAAGAAAAAATGACTCGACTCCAAAAACGCAAAGCTCAACTAAAGCTTCTAACTAACGATGTACCTAAAATTAAAAACTTTATGAACTGCATTAGATCCTACAATACTTCATTTAATATGCACAAATCTACATCCTAGATCCACATGACGCAAACTATCAATCAAAGTGCTGCATCGCAACAGGCACGGATTCAAAACGAAACACCTCCCGTCTCAGACATACATTAATGGCAGCGAAGGCTACAACGGGCGTCTCACACAGCACAGGCAAATCGATTACAGCTCCAAAACAACACGTCCCAAATACTACACATGCAACAACGCGCCTCTCAAACGGCACAAGCAAAACATACACCAGGAAAATTCATTCGGATTAATGAATGTCATTTGCAATCATTGTCATTCAGTTCACTTCCCTGAAGAAACAACTGGCAATACAAGTTATACATTTACACGTTGTTGTCAAAAGGGTCAAATTAGACTGCCTTCTTTACATTCATATCCTGAATATCTACAGAAGCTTATAACTGACGATGTACCTGAAAGTGAAATCTTTATCAACTTCATTAGATCCTACAAATCGGAATCCACTATGAACATTAACGGTGGCACTGCACGTGACATCCGTCTTGAAAAAATGTTGTTTATTGATGAATGTTCAATGGCATGAACAAACGTTTATGAATAATAATATTCGATTTGGAGGAAAGGTACTTTTATGAGGAGGAGATTTTAGACAGTGATTAGCTATTCTTCCAGATGCCATGCACTCAGCTATTGTTCAGTGCACCTTAAAATACGCAGACAATTGGCATTGCTTTCAAAAGATACAGTTAGTAAAAAAGATACGATGTCCAGAACCAGATCATAACAATTGCTTATTACAACTGAGAGATGGTACACTCACCAATACAGATGGACTTCAGCCACATATTATTACAATTCCTCAAGCCTTTATCTGCGACGACTTAGTTACAGAGAGATTTGGAACAGCAATCTCATTAGACCAAATGCCCCTTTTAACACAACGCACTATATTATGTCCAAAAAACTATTAATGTGGAAAACATAAATACCCAAGTCATTCCATTACTTCCTGGAGAGACACAACTCTTTCTAAGCTCTGACAAACTTGACTCTGATCACAACAATAACCATCTTAAATGACCTTACAAGTTCTGAGCTGGAATTACCTTTTACACTTAAACGGCGTGTACAAAGAAATTTTCAAATAAACCTTTACACTGTGCCACACACTTTATTGTTTGCTTTCTATTTGCATCATCTACACCGTCACACTATTCTATATCTCATTCATACATCACGCTCTTTGTCATTCCCAACACCAGGGGTTGGCGAGCGAAGCGAGCAGGGGGCGGAGCCCCCTAGTATATATATATATGACAGCAACACTCATAACAATGACAACACAATTACATTGACAATCATGTTACGTTATTTTTAAAATGTTTCCTTTACTTTTTCATAACCTCTTTAACACACTACTTCTCCGCTGCGAAGCGCGGATATTTTGCTACTGTATGTATATACAGTGCATCCAGAAAGTATTCCCAGCGCTTCATCACTTTTTCCACATTTTGTTATGTTACAGTCTTATTCCAAAATGGTTTAAATTCATTTTTTCCTCAGAATTCTACACACAACACCCCATAATGACAACGTGAAAAAAAGTTTATTGAGATTTTTGCAAATTTATTAAAAATTAAAAAATTGAGAAAGCACATGTACATAAGTATTCACAGCCTTGCCATGAAGCTCAAAATTGAGCTCAGGTGCACCTTGTTTCCCCTGATCATCCTTGAGATGTTTCTGCAGCTTCATTGGAGTCCACCTGTGGTAAATTCAGTTGACTGGACATGATTTGGAAAGGCACACACCTGTCTATAGAAGGTCCCACAGTTGACAGTTCATGTCAAAGCACAAACCAAGCATGAAGTCAAAGGAATTGTCTGTAGACCTCCGAGACAGGATTGTCTCGAGGCACAAATCTGGGGAAGGTTACAGAAACATTTCTGCTGCTTTGAAGGTCCCAATGAGCACAGTGGCCTCCATCATCCATAAGTGGAAGAAGTTCGAAACCACCAGTACTCTTCCTAGAGCTGGCCGGCCATCTAAACTGAGCGATCGGGGGAGAAGGGCCTTAGTCAGGGAGGTGACCAAGAACCCGATGGTCACTCTGTCAGAGCTCCAGAGATCCTCTGTGGAGAGAGGAGAACCTTCCAGAAGGACAACCATCTCTGCAGCAATCTACCAATCAGGCCTGTATGGTAGAGTGGCCAGACGGAAGCCACTCCTTAGTAAAAGGCACATGGCAGCCCACCTGGAGTTTGCCAAAAGGCACCTGAAGGACTCAAAGACCATGAGAAAGAAAATTCTCTGGTCTGATGAGACAAAGATTGAACTCTTTGGTGTGAATGCCAGGCGTCACGTTTGGAGGAAACCAGGCACCGCTCATCACCAGGCCAATACCATCCCTACTGTGAAGCATGGTGGTGGCAGCATCATGCTGTGGGGATGTTTTTCAGCGGCAGGAACTGAGAGACTAGTCAGGATAAAGGGAAAGATGACTGCAGCAATGTACAGAGACATCCTGGATGAAAACCTGCTCCAGAGCGCTCTTGACCTCAGACTGGGGTGACGGTTCATCTTTCAGCAGGACAACGACCCTAAGCACACAGCTAAGATATCAAAGGAGTGGCTTCAGGACAACTCTGTAAATGTCCTTGAGTGGCCCAGCCAGAGCCCAGACTTGAATCCGATTGAACATTTCTGGAGAGATCTTAAAATGGCTGTGCACCGATGCTTCCCATCCAGTCTGATGGAGCTTGAGAGGTGCTGCAAATAGGAATGGGCGAAACTGGCCAAGGATAGGTGTGCCAAGCTTGTGGCATCATATTCAACAAGACTTGAGGCTGGAATTGCTGCCAAAGGGGCATCGACAAAGTATTGAGCAAAGGCTGTGAATACTTATGGACATGGGATTTCTCAGTTTTTTTGTTTTTAATAAATTTGCAAAAACCTCAAGTAAACTTTTTTCACGTTGTCATTATGGGGTGTTGTGTGTAGAATTCTGAGGAAAAAAAATGAATTTAATCCATTTTGGAATAAGGCTGTAACATAACAAAATGTGGAAAAAGTGATGAAGCGCTGTGAATACTTTCTGGATGCACTGTATATATATATATATATATATATATATATATATATATATATATATATATATGTAGATATATGTAGATATATATATAATATATATATATATATGTAGACATGTAAATATATATATGTAGATATGTATATATATATGTAGATATGTAAAAATATATACAGTAATCCCTCGCTATATCACGCTTCGCCTTTCGTGGCTTCACTCCATCGCGGATTTTATATGTAAGCATATTTAAATATATATCGCGGATTTTTCGCTGCTTCGCGGGTTTCTGCGGACAATGGGTCTTTTAATTTCTGGTACATGCTTCCTCAGTTGGTTTGCCCAGTTGATTTCATACAAGGGACGCTATTGGCAGATGGCTGAGAAGCTACCCGGCTTACTTTCTCTCTCTCTTGCGCTGACTTTCTCTGATCCTGACGTAGGGGGTGTGAGCAGGGGGGCTGTTCGCACACCTAGACGATACGGACACTTGTCTAAAAATGCTGAAAGATTATCTTCATGTTGCTACCTTCTGTGTGCAGCTTTTAAGTATGCTGCACGGTGCTTCGCATACTTAAAAGCTCGAAGGGCACGTATTGATTTTTTTATCTGTCTCTCTCTCTGCTCCTGACGGAGGGGGTGTGAGCTGCCGCCTTCAACAGCTTTGTGCCGCGGTGCTTCGCATACTTAAAAGCAAACAGCCCTATTGATTTGTTTGCTCCTTTGAAGAGGAAGATATGTTTGCATTCTTTTAATTGTGAGACAGAACTGTCATCTCTGTCTTGTCATGGAGCACAGTTTAAACTTTTGAAAAAGAGACAAATGTTTTTTTGCAGTGTTTGAATAACGTTCCTGTCTCTCTACAACCTCCTGTGTTTCTGCACAAATCTGTGACCCAAGTATGACAATATAAAAATAACCATATAAACATATGGTTTCTACTTCGCGGATTTTCTTATTTCGCGGGTGGCTCTGGAACACAACCCCCGCGATGGAGGAGGGATTACTGTATATGTTGATATATGTGTCTGTGTGTATATATATATATATATATATATATATATATATATATATATATATGTATGTATGTATATATGTATATATGTATATGTGTGTGTGTATGTATGTGTGTATATGTATGTGTATATATATATGTTGATATGTGTATATATGTGGATGTGTATATGTATATATATATATATGTTTATATGTATATATGTGTATATGTAGATATGTGTATATGTAGATATGTATATATGTATATGTATATATATGTTTGTGTGTGTGTGTGTGTGTGTGTGTGTGTGTGTGTGTGTGTGTGTGTGTGTGTGTGTATGACAGCAACACTCATAACAATGACAACACAATTACATTGACAATCATGTTACGTTATTTTTAAAATGTTTCCTTTACTTTTTCATAACCTCTTTAACACACTACTTCTCCGCTGCAAAGCGCGGGTATTTTGCTAGTCTATACTAATAAAAGACAAAGCCCTCACTGACTCACTCATCACTAATTCTCCAACTTCCCGTGTAGGTAGAAGGCTGAAATTTGGCAGGCTCATTCCTTACAGCTTATTTACAGAAGTTAAGCAGGTTTCATTTCGAAATTCTACGTATAACGGCCATAACTGAATCCTACTTGCGTACGTATATATGTCCATAGCCTGCAGCTCGGTCGCTGTGTGAGGTGGGGTTGCGTCCTGCGTCCACCTTTTTCTACCTTTGGACAACCGCCAATGCCTCTTAAACATCATCACAGGTGACAATTTGAGTAGTGGACACTTTGATGTTTATGAATGTTTCAACTTTCAAAAGCTGGATGCGAAGTTATCGATGAAACCGGTTGTATGCTTACAACGCTTGACAGATGCAGAATGTCACTTCAACACAACAAGTCTTGCAAATACTAACGTAATTGAAACAAACCATGAAACTCAACCCGATTATGACAGCAGCAATCCAAGCTGTGATAAAACAGTAAAAAGGAGGCGCGTCAGACGTCGTGGTACAGTTTCTGATTCAGCTAGTCGGAAACAACTTCATGACGCTGCTGCCAAATACTCGCAGGCAAATCCACAAATTCATAGAGACGCTGTCGCTAAATACTCACAGTAAAATCCAAAAGTTCATAGAGACGCTGTCGCTAAATACTCGCAGGCAAATCCACAAGTTCATAGAGACGCTGTCGCTAAATACTCGCAGGCAAATCCACAAGTTCATAGAGACGCTGTCGCTAAATACTCGCAGGCAAATCCAAAAGTTCATAGAGACGCTGCCGCTAAATACTCGCAGGCAAATCCACAAGTTCATAGAGACGCTGTCGCTAAATACTCGCAGGCAAATCCAAAAGTTCATAGAGACGCTGCCGCTAAATACTCGCAGAAAAATCCACAGGCTAATAGACACGCTGTCGCTAAATATTCGCAAGCAAATCCACAAGTTAATAGAGCTTCTGTTTCTAGGTACGATCCCAATAATAAAAAGCAGCTCATATGAAAACAACAGGATTGGCTCAAAAAAGCCAATTGTGGATTTGCGTACAGCCACTGAAACTTTATAATGGCACGAGACTTCAGGTCACGTGTCTGCAAAAGAACCTAATTGAGGCAACTATTTTTACTGGCGGTGGCTCAGGGGAGAGAGTTTTTATTCCTCGCATCCCCGTTATACCCTCTGATCTCCCATTTCAATTCAAACACCTCCAATTTCCAGTAAGGCTCTGCTTCGTAATGACAATTAATAAGTCTCAGGGACAGACCCTACAAAAGGTTGGCATTGATTTGAGGCAGGACTGCTTTTCACAAGGCCAACTGTACGTTGCATGCTCAAAAGTAAGCTCAGCACACAGCTTGGTCATATTACAACCGGAGGGGCGAACTGACAACGTGGTATACAAAGAGATCCTTAACAAATAATTATTGATTTATTTTCCCTCAGTTTAAAAAGGTTTACTTTTCTTCTTAATAACAATTTGAAGGCAGTACTTCGCCACTGTGAAGCGCGGGTATCTTGCTAGTAAATAAATAAATGTAACCAATGGTGTTATAAATGACACAAATTAGTCAGTCAGTCATTCTCCAACCCTCTATATCCTAACTACAGGGTCACGGGGGACTGCTGGAGCCAATCCCAGCCAGCACAGGGTGCAAGGCAGGAAACAAACCCCAGGCAAGGCAGCAGCCCACTGCAGTAATGACGCAAGTTACCTTGGATAAAGACGGCAGCCAAATAAGTAAATCTAAGAAATGGAAAAGAGTGGGATCTTTACCTTTGCTACTTTCCTTTAATTTGGCTCCGTAAAGCCCCCTTCCTACCCCCTTTCCTCGCACCCCTTGGCACCTATGTTGCTATGTACCGTATAAAGCAAGGAAATTAAACACCCATATACCACTGTACTCACATGTGGCAAGGTGTCGTGAACCGTGTAATCTGAAAATTGTACATAAAAATGTAATTTTTGCATATTTTTAAAGGTGGTATATAAATAAATACGGTACTGGCTGTATATCTAATTCTTTAGGTTTAACTTTTTGGTATTACTGTTTTGTAATGTAAAAAAAAAAAAAAACTGCATGAAAATGCTGCCCTGACCTAAGCAGTGCCTGAGGCGATGGCCTCGTTGCCATCACTAGATGTGGCAATATTTTTAAACACGTTTAACGGGCCATGTAAGTCGCAACAATTAACGCATGAACTTTCCCAGGCCTAATCAAGATATTTGGTCCCAGTATCAGGAGACACGTTTAGTGCAAACCAAAGACAGCATTTGACCAGTCGAACCTGATACCAAGTGTATAGCACTCTGATCTGGGGCTGCTTTGGTCAGTCAGGGCCTGGACAGTCACCATCATGTAATCCAGTGGTTCTCAACCCCGAGGGAGGTGCAAAGTAACAAAAAGGGAGGTGCGAAGAATGGTTACAGACAACCCACAGATCACCTCCAAAAACCTGCAAGAACATCTGGCTGCAGATGGTGTATCTGTACATCGTTCTACAATTCAGCGCAATCTGCACAAAGAACATCTGCATGGCAGGGTGATGAGAAAGAAGCCCTTTCTGCACTCCCGCCAGCCACAAACAGAGTCGCTTGTTGTATGCCAATGCTCAATTAGACAAGCCAGATTCATTTTGGAACAAAGTGCTTTGGACTGATGAGACAAAAATTGAGTTATTTGGTCAAAACAAAAAGCGCTTTGCATGGCGGAAGAGCAACACCGCGTTCCAAGAAAAACAGGACTAGGCTAGAGAAGAGTGACTAGGCTGATTCCAGGGCTACAGGGGTTGAATTATGAGGAAAGATTAAAAGAGCTGAGCCTTTACAGTTTAAGCAAAAGAAGATTAAGAGGTGACATGATTGAAGTGTTTAAAATTATGAAGGGAATTAGTCCAGTGGATCGAGACTGTTACTTTAAAATGAGTTCATCAAGAACACGGGGACACAGTTGGAAACTTGTTAAGGGTAAATTTCGCACAAACATTAGGAAGTTTTTCTTTACACAAAGAACGATAGAAACTTGGAATAAGCGACTAAGTAGTGTGGTAGACAGTAAGACGTTAGGGTCTTTCAAAACTTGACTTGATGTTTTCTTGGAAGAAATAAGTGGAGAGGACTGGCAAGCTTTGTTGGGCTGAATGGCCTGTTCTCGTCTCGAGTGTTCTAATGTGCTACCTACTGTCAGATTTGGTGGAGGTTCCATTATGCTGTGGGGCTGTGTGGCTTGTTCAGAGACTGGGGCCCTTGTTAAAGTCGAGGGTCGGATGAATTCAACCCAATATCAACAAATTCTTCAGGATAATGTTCAAGCATCAGTCACAAAGTTGAAGTTACTTATGCAGGGGTTGGATATTCCAACAAGACAATGAGCCAAAACACAGTTGGAAATCTACAAAGGCATTCATGCAGAGGGAGAAGTAGAATGTTCTGGAAACGGCTGTCACAGTCCCCTGACTTGAGTATCATCGAAAATCTATGGCAGTGGTTCTCAATCTGTTGGGCCGGCCCCCCTAGGGGGCGCAAAGTACCAAAAACGGGGCCGTGAAGATGTGTAAAAAAGAAAACAAGAATCGAAAATATAAAAAATACATCTATTGAAACCAAAACAAATGAAGTTAAACTACATTCAGATACTAGAAAAATAAATATAGAGTTAGATAAATGTTGGTAAAAGTTAAATAGGTATAATAAAATATGCATTTATGATATATCATTAATTAAAAAAGAACAAATTGGTATTAGTGGGCTCTTTTCAAAAAAACCTTAGGGGGGCACAATTAAAACTGTTATGAAAACTCGGGTCGCAAATACTTAAAAGGTTGAGAAACGCTGATGTAATCCATCCTAGAACTCTTCATTGTACTACAGGGGGTCTTCAAGATATAATGTGACAAAGACCCTAAACATCCCAGCAAATTCACCAAGGAAAGGCGGAAAAGAAAGAAATGGAGGGTTCTAGAATGACCAAGTCAAAGCCTGAAATGAATCTCATCAAGATACTCTGGGGGATTTGAAATGAGCCCCCTAGACCTCACACAGCTGAAGGAATTCTGCATGGAGAGGTGCACCAATGTCCCAGTTAGTGACTGCTAGATGTTCAGAGAAAACACCAACTTGACAGGTAACAGCAGCTATTAGAGACATGGGGGGTCTCAACCTTTTCACAGACTGAAGAGGTATTTTTGTTCATTTTTAATTGAAAAAATTGTGGCAAAATCAAATTTTAATTTTGCTTTTTATTTCAATAACCTTACCATTGTCTGTAAATACTGTTTAAATGAAGGCCAAACCATGATATGTCCACATATGTGAAAAAGAAACACAAATCAAGGGGTGTACTTACTTTTTCACATGACTGTATATTTGTATGTTAGTTGTACTTTAGGACCCCCTGATAAGGGCGGTTCGGTCCCTGTACAACCGGTGTCAGAGCTTGGTCCGCATTGCCGGCAGTAAGTCGAACCCGTTCCCAGTGAGAGTTGGACTCTGCCAGGGCTGCCCTTTGTCACCGATTCTGTTCATAACTTTTATGGACAGAATTTCTAGGCGCAGCCAGGGTGTTGAGGGGGTCCGGTTTGGTGGACTCAGGATTGGGTCACTGCTTTTTACAGATGATGTTCTCCTGTTTGCTTCATCAGGCCGTGATCTTCAGCTCTCTCTGGATCGGTTCACAGCCGAGTGCGAAGCGGCTGGGATGGGAATCAGCACCTCCAAATCCGAGACTATGGTCCTCAGCTGGAAAAGGGTGGAGTACCCTCTCAGGGTTGGTAGCGAGATCCTGCCTCAAGTGGAGGAGTTCAAGTATCTCGGGGTCTTGTTCACAAGTGAGGGAAGAATGGAGCGTGAGATCGACAGGCGGATCCGCAGTGATGCAGGCTCTGCATCAGTCTGTCGTGGTGAAAAAGGAGCTGAGCCACAAGGCAAAGCTCTCAATTTACCAGTCGATCTATGTTCCTACCCTGTCTGGGCTCTCCCTTAAAGATAGGGTGAGAAGCTCAGTCATCCGGGAGGGGCTCAGAGTAGAGCCGCTGCTCCTCCGCATCGAGAGGAGTCAGATGAGGTGGCTCGGGCATCTGATCAAGATGTCTTCTGGATGCCTCCCTGGTGAGGTGTTCCGGGCACATCCAACCGGGAGGAGGCCCTGGGGAAGACCCAGGACATGCTGGAGGGACTATGTCTCCCGGCTGGCCTGGGAACGCCTCGGAATTCTCCCGGAAGAGCTAGAAGAAGTGGCCGGGGAGAGGGAAGTCTGGGCATCTCTGCTCAAGCTGCTGCCACCGCGACCTGACCTCGGATAAGCGGAAGAGGATGGATGGGAGGATGGATGGATGGATGGATGGATGGATGGATGGATGGATGGATGGATGGATGGATGGATGGATGGATGGATGGATGGATAGTTGTTGTTTATACTGTTGTGTGTGTGATGAACATTGGTCTTCTTTCATGGTATGAAGTGTGCTGCATAAATAAATTATAATCAATATTAAACTGAAATAGAACGGCAGTAGATAGGAGAGACTGGAAAACAGAAAGAATGAAGACAAAAGTAAAAGGACTTGAGTGACAGGTGGACTTGGCGCTTAAGAGACTCAAGTCCAATGACTGCCTTGGTGATTCACTGCTCGAGTCCCTCTATCCCATAAGGCACCCGTCTCAGGACCCCCACACTTCCTTCTCATCATTCACACGACACTCACACGGCTCTTTCTGATGGTTACACTTTGTTATCATATCCTGACCTCAGACATTAAAAGAGAAATCATTTCTGTTGGCGATGATCCCTAGAGGCCAAGCAAAAACTCACATTGTATAAACTCATCTCTGTTTTGAGGCTCAGGAGACCGTAGGACAAAAATTGGAGCTTTATGGCCTGAAAAAAAAAAAAAGAAAATGACATAAACTGAAGAAGGCATTGTGTAATGTTAGTTAAATTCTTAAACATGTATTGCAAATGCACTGCAGTTCAAATAAAACACAAAATAACAAGCAGCTAAAGCTCAAAACTTGACAAGTGCAGAGAGAGCATGCAGTGTGCAAACATACAAGTCTCTAAATATGTTGAGATTTCCGAGCTCTTGACACCCTCCCAACTGTAGCGCACGCCAAAACGCAGATGATGCATCTGGCGAGGGTTCCTTGCCCGTCACGGAGACAACTACAGGTTTGTGGCGCCACCAAGGCAACTGAAAGATCACAGCCTCGGAGTGTAACACACCTGTCACCTGATGGTTGATGTGGGGAACAATCTAACCCGGCCACTGGTCACTGTGTCTAACCCCATGTCTGCGTGCATTGAAGTGGTAGATGCCATTTGAATAAATACCCCCAGTGTTCCTCTTGTGATTAGAATAAAGTTGGCTTTCTTGTAGACTTTGAACTCAGCATCTTCTCTCAGGTTCCAGACAGTGAGATATAAAATAAAACGGGCCTCCTTCAAGCATAACGCCACTCATTATCCACTTATCAGTCTTCTAAACACGACAATAAGAGAACATTGTGGGTGCCCATGACGGAGCACAGGCATCCTGGCTGGAACAACAGAAGGTTTCATTCCCGGCCAGGAGGCTGTAATGGAAGGACTGGGAGAATGGACTCTCCAGGATCATCAGGTCATTCCCCCACACAGCTAAACCCGATTAGGACACCTGCAGGGCTGCATGGAAAAAGGAGTCCAGAAATACAAACCTTTTGGGGTTTCTGCACAAGTGCTCCAGATGACTGGGACAAAAGACCGGAAGCAATTCCTTGTCGGGTGCAAAAGAAAGCTCACTACCTCATTTGGATTGAGTCAAGAGTCGGGAGGCAGTGGAGAAGGAGGACTGTGCTTGAAATGCCTTTTGTTATTATTCTAGTGAAGAAGGTGTTGGGGCTCAATAAATACCCTCTGTCTGCATTATTGTGTCTAGAGGATTGGTGCTCAGTGGCACCCCCTTGTGGTTACAACATTTAGTGGCCTTTCACAACAACATGAACAGATGTTGTACCTGATGGAGACAATGTCTTAATGTCCCACTGACTGATCTTCTCCAGACTCTTCCTTAGAAGTGAAAGCTCCTTTTTCAGGTCCTCAGAAGTGAATTCAGTTATAGCTTTGAAGTTGATCGAGTCTCCTTCAGTAGGAAGGGAAATAATCTCATTTGACCATCTCTGCATCAGGAGAGAAGAAGAGATAAGGTTTCAGAGAGGGCCAACAAAAACAAACATGTGTTAAAATGGATTAGTGTATAATGCTTCACCCTGTCCAGGATGATACCGGTATAATTCACCAATACTTTAAGTGATGTATTTGACATGGAAATGATATGGAAAGCAAGTCAACCTAAAACTGGTCTTGGACCCCTTCCTGTGATACAGGCAGATTAAATATGATGAAGAAATGAATATAAAGAAATAGTTAAGACTACATGTACTTCAAACTAGAATGTGGTACTAGACAAGGATGCCTCTTGTCACCACTGCTATTTGCAATCGCCATTGAACCACTGGCAGTTCACTTTGAAAATGCTTATGAGATAAAGGGGATTATCTCAATGAAATTGGGGGGTTCACAGCTAATTGGAAGATCAGCCCCAAGAACCGTGGACTTAGCGATGTCCACCTTCCTAGCCAAAGATCAGCTTTAAACAGCTGCTCAAAGTAGTCAGCCCAGCAGGTCACAACTGCAGTGTTATCCTTAAGGACTGTTCCATCACCTGTCCTGACGGCGACACTCCAAGGAACAGACTTGAATGTGTGCAATGCTTTGGTTCTTCTGTAAGCAGGATGTGGGTCACTAGACAATAGATGGTGTGTTAATTGCTCACCACCTCATCTGCCCTCAGAGCCCTCGCAGACGTCTTTCTCAGTTCCCGGTACAGACAGAAGTGGCCACCAAGCTGTGCGCTGTGTGATTCCTCTTGATGAGATCCAGGGTGTCTTTCAAGATGAAATACTTCCGTCTAGGAACACCAGCAGCACCAACACGTTCCTCAGCAATCTTCAGGGTCTTGTCATGGTAGGTCTTCCACATCACCTTAGGTTCAGCAGTCATACCCAAATCTGCAGGTTCCTCACACTAGAAACAGCCTGGTCTTGGAGTCCGGTAGGGTCCAGCCTCATTCTCCTAGCAGGTGCCAGATAGCCTACTGGACCTAAGCTGGATCTTCAGAGTACCAATAACAAGTCTGTGATAGGAGTTTGCTATGAGGTTGTGTTGGTCACCAAGGGTCTCGTAACCGTAGTCAAAGTGGCTCCATATTTGTTGATATTACCAAAGGTCAGGGGGTACAGAATGCTGGACCCTGAGCCACATCATTGGATTTGGTACTCTAATAATGGTGGTACAGTGAAGGACTTCCATCATGTTCTTATGGGCAGATGCTGGAGGCTCCTATAGAATTGCAAAGTCTACAGAAGTGCCCAGTTTGTTGGTGTTTGTGAAACAGACAGAGAGGAGAACAAAATGCAATAAAAAACAATACACAAGTCACAAAAGTAAGTGACAACAATTGGATCCATAACCCAACACACCCAACACATACAGTATACAAATAACACGTGAGGAAAAATGATGATAACATTGAACAATGATGTTCATAAAGCTTTATCACTTCTAGCGTGAAGTGTTGGTCTTTTTCACAGTCTCCAGTGCACTACCCCAGACTAAAAAGAATGTCTACAGCTCCCCGATTCTCCAAACTGTCCCGTTCTTTTCTTGATATACTACGTCAGCTCAGGAAAAGCCAACCTGGGAAATTCTTCAAGGTGGCCACATCTAAAACAAAAGAGGAGTCAATATCCAAGTGAGACAATCTTCTCTGTGGTCTTAGATGGTCCACGTCTACTGTTTCATCCTCCATAAACTTTGTGTTTTGTTTTCCTCCTTCTTTCTTTCCATTCTATGCTCCTTATTCAACTGTAGGTTGACATCAATCAACATAGCAACTTCCCAGAAATTGTCACAACAGACCATACTGCACAAAGGTCCTCGTTATTGCCCACAATGCCTGCTTGTTTTCTTCCAGTTTTTTATATATGCCCCAGATAGAGATAGGGTTCACATTTAAGACGACACAACAGAGAGACAGATCAGACAAACCAGTAAAATATATTAGGTGTCCGCACCACACTTGTGATGGACAGTCAACTCAGATTTAAATGGGGAGATTACCTCTCAATCATTTATTGGTTATTAACGACAAGAGAATTTCAGTGTAGTGGGAAACAAGGTATCATCGACATGACTTTCAATAAGCTTTCCATCTAGGTCTCCACAGTGGAGTGGTGACTCTGAGGCTAGGGATCTGCACTGGCAATCGGAAGGTTGCCGGTTGGAATCCCGTAAACGCCAAAAGAGATTCTGATCTCCTTGCTGAGCGCTTTGAGTAGTGAGAAAAGCGCTATATAAATGCAATGAATTATTATTATTATTATGAGGGCGAGTTATCAGACAGCGGGCAGACGGGTGAAGAACTGACTTGACACAAAGAGCAAGACATTGGGCTTTTCAGAGTTCTGAGATGAAATTAATTAAATGCACACAATTACACATGTAGAAGAAAGCTGTTGAGTGTAATGACACAATGGAAGGTGTACCTCGTGATGAAGACTTTGTGTGCTCATCACCATCCTCAACTAAATAGAGGAAAGAAGGCCAGTGAGAAACCGAGTTGTGATGTGTGAAGTATTAATCAAGAAGAGGATCTCCATAATCTGTAGAACTACATATTAGAGAAATGACCTAACAGCACAAGAGACAGTCGCGAGAAGTGGGACAAGACTAGAATGTGGAGTTTGAAGGATTTGAATCTGATGAGTTTTAGGACAGTGACATTGGGAAGGTGACCTGACAGAGGGGTGTAAAATATAAGGGGAGTCATCTTTTATCAGGTGGCATCTTTTAATATAAAGTTATTTGAGCGTACACTTCATACCTATTTCGTTCCTCACACAGACATGTGTAGATACAAGGAAAGGTGGAAAGAGAAATATTAGGGGAATATAAAAAGGCATTCTTTGTTGGCCCTTTCTTGCCATGATGTAAAAACTCCTCAGATGTATTAAATTTCTAAATGTTCTCAGGTCCCACACACCCCAATCTGATCTGATTCCCTGTGAAGTATTGCTCTCACCTGCAGGAACTGGACATGGTCCTTGGTCTCTGAAAGTTTCTTCAGTTCATCACCTTTCTTCTTCAGCGCCTCAGTCTCCTGCTTTAAGTGTTTCGTGGCTTTTTCAACCCTCTCCTTTTCTTCCTTTGCTTGTTGTCTAATCCTCGCAGCCAAATTATTCTGAGCTACTTTAATGCAGTGGATCAGTTCCTTGAATCTCTTTTCATTTTCCGCTACCTCTCGTTCTGCTGATATCTGATTGAATAAAGAAATACATTGCATTGAGTCACCTGATGATACGAATTACCAGTCATGAGACACTTCTGTTGGTATCTGATGGTGTAAAGGATACGTTTTTGGATTGGCAGTTTTTCTGGTCAAGATGTTTGGTGGTGCCTCACTCAACAGGAGACTAGACTAGTGGAGGGGCAGTGAGAGAAAGCTTCCCCATTATATATTTTCATGCAGTGTCCCTTTTCAAGTGCTTCCATTTGGGTGCCTTCAAGAATAAATGGGATATGATGTCTGAGCAATTTGCCCATTTGAGGTCCTTTAGAGCTATTTGAAGGATCTACTGAGGGGACAACACCTTTTGTCTTATGAGAACCCTAACCCAGAAGGGCTTCTGGGGTGGTGTCTCTCGCATGTGCTGGAAGTTAAAGATCAGTCTCTCCTGCTTAGCCAGGTGAGGTGGATTGGGGATTAGAAGAAGGAACGGAGTTTAGGTATTATAAAGAAAAGCTTGTGTGTTGGTTGTGGAGACTTTTGGGAGCAGAGACTTGTGTGCTGTGTAGTTGTGTTCTGCTTTGGGGGCTCCATGCTGGTCATAATGTCAAACCAATCAGTTGGAGATATCAAACATGATCGTGTTGTGGTTGGCCAGGAAATTCTGACCATTTAATTTCATGGACCACTGTAGATTATTTACTGTCTCTCATCTCTGTTCCAATGCCAAAGTCAGGATTTTGAGTCTACATTTCCCAGGTTGATATATTGCTAGTTCATTTGTTAACTTCTCATTACTACAGGTAACTCTGCCATTGCTACTATGGCTTAAATTTGTATGGCTGTTGCAGGAGATTAGTGCACACTCCAAAGTCACTTAGGCCAAGACATTGAGTAGGGGTTCATAGTCTAATATAAATGCAAGAGGTCAGGGTCATCAACCACAAAGCTGGAGATGTCCATCTGTTTTCAGGACCTTTTACAGGTAGATGATGAGTCAAAAGAGACTGAGATAGTAGGCAGGAGTGAAAGACCCTAAATGTTGACCTCAAAACCAGTCCCCAGAAAGAGGGAAGTAGTGAGAGTATGGGATTGAATTACTATGGGAGTCGGGATGAAGGTTTCCTCCTGACCTTCTTAGATAGCCTTAGATAGCCTTCTTAGATGGGATGTTATGTTCCTGGCCAACACATGTTATTGTCCATGTTATCTACTTGAAATTGAACAAGGCCTGCTGTCATTGGCTGACAGGCCTGCTGGAGAAACAAAGAGGAAAGAGCAAAGCTGAGGTGATTGTGTCAAACGTTTTACCTCTGCCATGTGCTAGTCTAGGTACGACTGAAGAGGAGATCAGAAGGCACAATGCATACCTGAAAATGTGTCCTGGGATGGGTTACCTTTGAACCAGAGGGGTACTAATGTAAGCTTAAGCATGTATGACTGGTGTATTAATGGAAACAATTAGTAGAAGAAAAAGATTGAGCAACACAAGTCAAGAAAAGCATGGGTTTAGACGGATGAATCCATCCTTCACTAATTTAGGGTCACCCTGTCTGAATCGGTCATGAAATAACAAGAAACACTGTTGACTGTAAAATGCAATGAAAGATAAAATAAAACATCTTCTCTCTGTCTCCCTTTTTTTGGCCTCTACTTGTCATTGCCAATGAAGCTCTTTTGGCTCTTCTGGTTGTCATCATTCATTTCTGATTCCTTTAATTTGATGTGTCATCTTAATTCCACTCACCTTCATCCTCTCCACTGCCCTTGTCATCTCCATCTCCTTCAGGGTCTTCTTTCTTTCCTCAAGTCTCTTCTTGATTTCACTCTTGTCAGTTTCTGTTTGGACACACAGAAGGACACACTTGGTCTTATCAGAATTTTCTTTCACCTTTTGAGTTCTTGTTCTCTTTCTGAGTCCTTTTACAACACATTTGGTTTTACATTTTGTGATCCAACTTACTTTTTTGTCACACTTGTATTGACACTGTTGGTGACACCCAGATTTGACTCAACAAATATAAATAGCAAAAAGAAAGTTTAAATTTTCCAGCTGGAGTGAAAATGAAGTTTAATTTTGAATAGTGCCACAAATAAATCGAAGAGTTTGAAGACACACTGGCGTATAAGTCAATTTTTGAGATGTAGAAGATTGGGGATTTCAGAAGAAATGTCTAAAACCCCAAGATGTGCAATGGCTGCAATGGTAGGACCTACACACATCATTCAGATTTATGAGAATGTTATGATGTGTGTTGTCATTTGAGATAACTGAAGCCACCAAGAGTTGAGTGTTTGTGATGACTTCAGTTATAAAGCCAATTAATCCCAACAAGTGACAGTGTAAAAAATGTAACCAAAAGAACATTGCTGTAATCGACCCCCAGTCTTGTTCCACCTTGTCAACTGAAATAGTCAAAATGAATTTTATTAACAAAAGCTAAGACTTCTCAATTAAAGTATAGTAGCTGGAACCACTTGCAGACATAGAGTCCAAATCTGTACAATAAAAACTACAAATATCATTCAACTCTCATTCAACTCTGTCAAGATCTTACTTTCCATCTAAAGATACCAACATTTCTGGAAAGTCAGATACTGCAGGGGAAAATATATTAAATAATACAACTACCAAACAGTAAATCCAGTGACAGAAGCCTCTGTTCCACCTTCCAGCCAGGAGTCCAGACCTAGGAAGACATCTGCTCAGTTTGTCTTGTGAGGTCTGTGAAGGACTGCTTGTCCGTCGCCATGGTGACCGCACAAACTCACAGAAACAACCATAAGCTGATCGCTGCCATGCTGTCACTGATGGGTGACACAGGGAACATCATAACTTGGCCACTGACCTGGCCCCGACTAGGCCTGTTTGCTGTGCCTGTGTATAGGAGAGTGATAGAGAGCTCCTGCTGTTCCTGTTTCAAGCTGAAGAAAGATGGTTTTGCTAAAGTATTGAGACTCAGCCTCATGTTTTGGGGTGCAAGACAGGGACTCACGTGAACAAATGTCTAAAGTGAAGTCCTTCATGTTACACTTCATGTGATTCAGATGTGCTGTTTATCATCAACTATCCCAAATGGGATTGCTGCAGTAAACGATCAGCCATCCATCTATTTTCTTAGCCTGCATATCCAGGGAAAGGCGGTGGAGCAGAAGAGTCTATCCCAGCAGTCATCAAACAGAAGGGGAAAAAACAGGGTGCCAGTCCATCACCGTCCCTCACAAACACACACACACACACGCAAACAGGAAGGCTAATTTAGCATCACCAACCCATCTGAAACAGAGTGGATAAAGACAAGAGGACAGAGAAAGATGAAAGTAACAACAAGTGAGATGAATGAAAGTGGGCCAGCACTTGTGTGAGACAGTGACAAACACATGGCCACACCAGGGGAGGACATGAAGTGTCAAGAGATACTCGTCAGGACCACCAAATCAATAAGAACACAAACTCACCTGTAAAAACTGCTCGCCACTCAGAGGATCAGACACCTGCACGAGTACCTGCAGATGAAAAGAGCAGAATGGGGACCGTGAAGATGGCATTTGGTGACATTCACTGGGCAGGCATTACTAGAACAGTGCAGTTCAAATATAACACATAACTGACGAGCAGCTAAAACACAAAGTGACCTGCTGAACCCCACTAAAGCACAACTCAATGCCCACCATGGCCTCTGGTACCTCTTGTCGGCTCACTGGTGTTTAAAGACCTTTGGTAGACTTACCAGTTCTCGCTTTATGTCTTGGCTGTTCCTCTTCACCACAGACAGAGAAGCTGAACATAAAGATTTCAGCTGGAGAGCCCAACAAGAATAAGCAGACCACAATGTGCTGAGTGTCTTTAAAGACTTTAGTCATCGTCATCGTGTGCCTGGGGGTCTACATATTTCTATCTCTCATGACTTTGTGTTCAAGCACAACCTTTCACAGAGTTTGACTCTTTAGATCCTTCAGTCCTACATGAAGAAAAGACCTGCAAGGTTGCAATGGCTGACATTGGGGGTCTTTTCACAGGGGATGCCTTATTAGATGCCATCAGCTGTTTGGTGAGGTGGTCTGTTGGTCACTTTACATGTGTGTACATCAGGGGTGTCCAGCTCTGGTCCTTCAGGGTTACCCTGGCTGCAGGATTCCATTCTAACCAGTATCTATCTATCTATCTATCTATCTATCTATCTATCTATCTATCTATCTATCTATCTATCTATCTATCTATCTATCTATCTATCTATCTATCTATCTATCTATCTATCTATCTATCTATCTATCTATCTATCTATCTATCTTTCTAACCATCATCTTCATCACCAATGTCTGCTGTTCATTGACTTCTCACTTTATTTTAGTTACCTTGTTTTTAAGATGACTCTGTGCTTTGACTTGCTTATTTTTGCAGAACAGAAATGAGATGTGACGTTAGTGAGCCAACAAATGACCACCTAAGTCGGGGCCTCAAACTCCAACTAGTTTCTGTTTTAGCAGTTTATTCTTATTGTTAATTAAATTCTTTAATTTCATGGCTTGTTGGTGGTCTCAGGTTGCCACAGAAGATGTTTCCCAAACTGTTGATTTTCATTTTTCTGTGACCATCATCAAAATGTTTTGTGGACCTGAGCAGATCAACATTACTCAGCCTTTTAGCTTTTTTTATGTCCAAATATTGTATGGTGGACATAGGTTAGCTGGTCATCTGTTGGATCTCATTATTGTTTGACTGCAAATTAAGGAAAAAAGAAACAATTGAGGGGTCCACATCTTAAAAAGGAAGTCAAAGAAGGCAAAATTAGGAAGATGGTTGGAATGAAAACCTGCAGCCATTATGGACCCCCAAGAACAGAGCTAGACACCCCAGATATATGACAGTGATGGAAAAGCTGCTCAAATTGCTAGGGCAGGTAAAGAGACACCATGTGCCGGGACTCTCGTTTAGAATCACAGAAGTACAGCAGCACCCTTAATAGAGACTTTAAGAGTGGCAGAGACCTCCAGGGCACTAGAGGGCAGACAGCACAGCAGTGCTCAGACATGCCTGGCATTGTGAGGGATAAGAAGATTTCAAGAAAACTGTCTCAGCTCAGTTCATGTCAGTGTTCCTGATTCCACCATTAGAAGGACGCTGCACTAAAATAGGTGAATTGTAAGACAGACACTACTGCTGAACAAGAGAAACACAAAGTCTCATCTAACCTTGATTACAACCAAACATGTGGGATAATGTTCTGTGGGCTGAGGGGTCAAAAGTGGGACTTTATGGAAGACACGGGTCCTGTTCCATCTGCAGTAAAGCTGTCGCAGCTTTCCACAATAAGAACATCACACCCACAGTCAATCATGGTGGTGGTAGTATGATGGGGGGGGGGGGGGGGGGGGGGGGGGGTGCTTTGTCAAGGCCTGTGTGACCTGCCAAAATTGAGGGAAGGTTGAATTCAGCCATCTGACAGAAGGTACCCAAGGAGAATGTCTGCTCATCAGTCTGTGATCTGAAAATTAAGGTGTTGGGTATGACTGAGTTGTTGTGGTGGGACCTTAAATGGGCAATTCATAGTGTGACTGAAATAAAACAATTCTGTAGAAAAGAAGGGGGCACAATTTCTCCACTGGGATGCCAATGTCTGTGATCTTGTGCTGCTGGACCTGCTTGATTGCAGTGTGATTACTGGACTTGCTGAAGGTGGCACAACCAAATATTTCGTTTTGTGGGGCAATTACTTTTTCACACTGGGTCCTTTTGTGCTTCTGACTGTTTCCACTGTTTCTGCATATATTATAATTTTCTCATGCAAACATTAATCATTGTTCCTTAAAGACTGTCGTCATAAAGCTCCTTAGCCCCTACCATATCATCATGGTGCCCTCTTCCTCTTTTATACAATACCATAGAATACAATTTATTTTTGTATAGCCCAAAATCACACAAGAAGTGCCACAATGGGCTTTAACAGACCCTGCCTCTTGACAGCCCCCCAGCCTTGACTCTCTAAGAAGACAAAGAAAAACTCCCAAAAAACCCTTGTAGGGAAAAAATGGAAGAAACCTCAGGAAAGGCAGTTCAAAGAGAGACCCCTGTCCAAGTAGGTTGGGCGTGCAGTGGGTGTCAAAAAGACAAAGGGGGTCAATACAATACAGTACAGTACAATACATAGAACAGAATAAATCCTCAATACAATATAAAAATAGAAATACTACAAGTATGGAGCAGAATTTAACAGTAGATGATATCACATCATATGATTTGGATTTGTTTAGAGTCCTGGAGACCTCATCCATCAAGCTGCCTCCCCCAATTGGCCATTCCATAGCTGAGACAGCCAATCCGATGAAAGGACCCCTGTACCCCACGATTCCTGCGATCCTCCATCAGGGATGACTTTACCTTAGGCAGGCAAAACAACTTGGCAGGTGGGCCAATTCTTTTAAATCGACTTCCTTTTAAAGATGTGGACCCCACAACTGTTTCTTTTTTTCCCTGATTAGCGGCAACACAATAACTAGATGACCAGCTAAGCTGTGCCCACTGTGATATATATGATATATATATATATATATAAAATCCAATGTCTGTCTGTCTGTCCACTTTTCACGAGAGAACTACTTCACAGATTTGTTCTATAATTTGCTTGAACATTTTGGTTGATTTTGTAACTCCTCTCATTGCACTAAGAATCAGAGTTTGGTTGCGGCACTGAATCTGAGACAGTGGGCCGAGGGGAAGGGCATGCATGACGTCAGGACGGGGAGCCAGGCAGGGGGGCCTCCACACTCACACGCCAGCCTCTGTTCAAGTCCGTCTACCTTTGGCCATGTGTTGGAGCGCACCTCGCCTCTGCCTAGCTAGCGTTACCGGTTTGTTTATTGATTTTTAAAGTTTGTCCTATTTCACTAGTACATTGGGGGGCAGCTAGTTTGAACATGAAGAAAGGTGAGGGGCTCAGAAATGTTGATCTGCTCAGGTCCACAATACATTTTCATGGTGGTCTCAAAAAATAATAGAAAATGAACAGTTTGGGAAACGTCTGCTGTGGCAACATCAGACCACCAACACTTAATTAACATGCTGCTTTGAGTTGGAGGCCACAACTTAGCTGGCCATCTGCTGCCATTTATGAAAAAATAAGCAATTCAGAGGGCCGAGTCTTAAAAACCAAGGTGACCAAAATAAAGTGAAGAGAAGTCAATGAATGCAGAAATTTGTGAATGATGAAGACAATAGTTAGAATGAAATCTACAGCCAGCGTAGCCCGGCAGGACCAGAGCTGGACACCCCTGATGTACACACATGTAAAGTGACCAACAGGCCACCTCACCAAACAGTTATAAGCCAACCCCTGTGAAAAGACCCCCAATGTTGGCCACAGTAACCCTGCAGCTCATCTCTTCATGTAAGGTTCTGGAGAGTCAACCTCTGTTAAAGGTTCTGCTTGGACACAAAGTCACAGAGAGAGTTTGAAACATGTAGATCCCCAGGCACATGATGACTAAAGCCTTTAAAGGCCCTCAGCACAGAGTGTTCTGCTCATTCTTGGTGGGCTCCCCAGCTGAACTCGACACGACTGACTTCTCTGACTAACAGGACCTGAAGACCATCTGTGTGTGAAGAGGAACAGCCAAGACATAAAGTGAGAGCTGGTGAGTCTTCCACAAGTCTTTAAACACCAGTGAGCCCAGTGTGTTACATAGCAGTGGGTATGGCGGGCATTGAGTGGTGCTTTGGTGGGGTTCAGCAGGTCGTTTTGTGTTTTAGCTGCCCATCCTGTTGTAGTAATGACTGCCCAGTGAATGGACTGATGTCACCAAACACCTTCTTCACAGTCCCCATTCTGCTCTTTTCATGTTTAGGTACTGAAGCTCAAATTGTCCTCCTGGAGTGTGTGTGAAGGAGAAGGCTTTAGTTAGCTGTTGTAGGGGTCTTTTCAAAAATTCCAGTATAAAACTACAGTGGGCTTGTATCAGTTGAGAGCAGGGTCTCACACACACACACACACGGATGTAGAGGGGAGCTGTGAACAAATCTACACCACCATGACAGTGCAGGCTCTGGAGACTTGATAAGTGTCTACAAACTGCGCCATGTAAACCTACTGAGCGTCCAGAACTGTGACAAGAACATTTACAAAGCTGCTCCTGAATGAGTGATGTTTCCCTGGAAATTCTTTAGATGAAAATTAGAGAAATGGAAGTTACAGGTTAATGGGGCTTTTTCTATAGGAGAGATATCTATCTATCTATCTATCTATCTATCTATCTATCTAAAGAATAATAGTACATCTTCTGTTGTCCTCCTGTTATGAACGTGTTACATTTTTTGACTGGAGTTTGTTTCCCAGGTAGTTCCTGAAGGAACTTTGCAAAATGTGTTTAAACTGTGGAGGGGATGCTGGCACTTGCATGTTGCAATTTGCAGTAACCTTGCACTTTTTTCACTTCTTAGGTCATGGATGCAGTTGATTACTTTTTGTATTGAATTTGGATTTATTTAGTGGACTTTACCTTGACTGAGTGAGTTCGTAGCCTCGTGGGCAACTGAATCCTTCTGTGGTTCAGTAGAAGAAACTTTCTTTTGATTGCCTGTTCCTGCGTGATGCCTGTTCCAGGGTGGCTGGACCAGGCCAAGGGGATGCCCACGTAACACCTGGCTGTGCCAGATAGAAGGTCGTTTCTGTAGGGTGGGACTGGAACATCTGTCTGCCTGAGTGGGTTGGCAACTGGGATCACAAGCTGTTTAATTGTGCGGTGGGTGCTGCAGTCCATTGTACCAGTGCATGCTCCACAACCTGACCTGACCTAATTTAAAATATGCATTCTGGATTGCTGTTAAATCCATCTATACATGCTACTACTGGAGAAGTGATCATGTCGTGGAGAAAACTTCTTCAAAACACGCAGAGTCGCCAGATAGGCAGTCAGAATAGACTTTACCGCACAATGTAGAAAACCATTGCAGGCGACATAAATATTTATTACGATTCTTACCTCAAAATATCCCCACTTCACACTGTTTCTCTTCATCTGCTTCACAGGGTGTCTCATGATCGTGACCTCGCTCAGTACCTTTTCTCATTACAATCACCTGGTCCTGTGGACTTTCTCACAACCATTACTTTGACCTGCAGACTTTCTCATAATAATTTTTCCTTCCCAGTGCACTCATTCTCATAACTTTGTCTCGAAGAACGTATCTGCCACTCACTTACCTCCCTCTTCATTCTCACATCCCTAGTCCTGGGCTGATAAAGACTGATGGCCTGTGGGTTCATCAGTTCTCACCATTAAGTTGGAATTAGGATGACTGTGCCAGTAAGTGGCAGTGTGTATAGCTGCTCACTATCTGAGTTGCCAGCTCAGAGGCCAAGCTGTTGGGAATGGTGGCCTTGAGCTCACAGGCATCTGCGTAAAAGAGGAAAAACACTAGAAGAGTCAACTCTTACAGCGCTCAGGCTAGCTTACACAATATGTTTTGCTTTAACTTGATTGTCCAAGGTATTGATAAGTCTTAATATATACATTTAAATGTCACAATGATATGTTTATATGCTAATGTGAAAGCTTGTTTAGTCTTCTGTCAGTCATAGCCGTGTTCCCATAGCAAAAGTCTGCTTGCTCAGAGAACACAACGTCCTTGACTCACAGAAATTCAAAGCAACGCAAGTGAAAAGACAGCAGCCCGGTGGCCCTTATGCTAAAATAAGCACAAGCTTTTAGGAGGTAAGAGCTCTAAATCTAAAAGCAAAGCACATTGATCCTTATGGTAAATGTTCACACCCACCTGACTAGCAGCGCTATGGCAGTCATAGCTGTATAAGCATCTTGAGCATGGGAACAATGCTATAGAAATGAAATGTATTATGATGATGATGATGATGATGATGTTCTTCCCATGTTCATGTGGGTTTTCTTTGAGTGCTTCAGTTTCCTTCTGTAATGCAAAGACATGCAGGTCAGATGGGTTGGCGATGCTAAATTAGCTATGCTGTGTGTGTGTGTTCGTGATGTGATGGACTGGCACCACATCCAAGTGTTTTCTTTGCCTTTTGCCTGATAATTTCTGGGATAGACTCCAGCTGTCCCACCTGGATTAGCAGGTTAAGATGGATGGATGGTGTATTACAGCAATCACGTTTGGGATATCTCATGATACATTATCTAACAGCATGTCTGAACAACATAAAGAGAAAGTGAAAGGTTATCTGTGTGAACCTTTGACAATTTAGTCACTTTAGACATAAACTGAGCAGATCTCCTCATAGTTCTGGTGTCCGTGCTGGAAAGTGGAACATATAGTAGATCTCTGCCACTGGATTTACTGTTTGGTAATTTTTTTAATTTTATATATTTTCGCCTGCAGTATATGACTTTGCAGAAGTTTGATATTTTTGGATGTAAAGTAAAATCTGGATAGAGTTGAATGAGAATATTGATGTACCGTATTTTGCAAATTTGGGTCTGGTCTCTATATCTGCATGTGGATTCAGCCACTATACTGTGGTCAAGAAGTCTTGGTTTATGCTAATAAAATGCATTGTGACTACTTCAGTTTACAGCCTTAAACCAATTACAGCAATGTTCTTATAATTTTTAACAATACAAGATTTTACCTTTTTTCACCTTTAATGCAATGTTGCCATTAACAGTCCCAAGTCCTTCTGGGTTTTAAGACATTTATTTACCTCAAACATTCCAGTATTTTTTGGTGTGGGTGAACTCCTGAAATCCCCTATCTTCTACAGAGACCAATGTGCCTGTTTCATTCATTTGTCTCACTCTTCAAACTTGTTGTGTGTCACCTACAGTGACAATATATGCGGAAAAGCGTGACAGAAAGTTAGATGTGCAACAAAATGTAAAACAAATGTGTTATAAAAATGTCAGATCTCACAAAGAGAGCAAGAACTCAAAAAGTGCAAGTGAATTCTGGTAAGACCAAGTGTGTGTGTCCTCTTGTGTGTCCAAACAGAAACAGCTGGGGGGCGACACTGAGCGAACTCAAGAGGAGACTTGAGGAGAGAGAGAGAGAGAAGACACTGAAGGAGATGAGGAGGGCGATGGAACAGATGAAGGTGAGTGGAATTAAGAAGACACCTCACATGAATTATTGAATTGAGACCAGAAGAGCCAACAGAGCTTCACTGGAAATGACAGGCAGAGGCATTAAAAGGAAAAAGGAGAGAAGACATTTTATTTTCTAATCCATGGCATTTAATAATCAACAGTATTCCTTATTTTATTTCATTACAGATGGCGTGAACCTAAATTAGTGGAATATGAGCTCACACTAACAAACCCATGCTGATTGCTAATTAACGTGCCTTTCTTTTCTTGATTTGTGTTGCACAATCTTTTCTTTTCTAATTCCTTTCATTACAGTAGCTGTGATACGTTTCCTCATGTTCAAATTTAGCCCATCCTGGCCCACTTTATCCCACCCCACGATTTCAGGTATGCGTTTAGCCAGGGGTGTCGAACTCCGGACCTGGAGGGCCGCAGTGGCTGCAGGTTTTCATTCTAACCCTTTTCCTAATCAGTGACCAGTTTGCACTGCTAATTAACTCCTTTTCCCTTCATTTTAATACTGTAGTCCTGTTTTTAAGCTCTGAGGTTAGGGATCTGCACTGGCAATCAGAAGGTTGCCGGTTCGAATCCCCTAAATGCCAATAGGGACTCTGCTCTGTTGGGTCCTTGAGCCAAGGCCCTTAACCTGCAATTGCTGAGTGCTTGGAGTAGTGAGAAAAGCGCTATATAAATGCAAAGAATTATTAAAAAGAATTATTATTATTAAGGTAACCTCTGAATGTATTCCTTTCTTCATTAAATGACAGCCAAACAGAAATGAGACGTGAAACGAGCCAACAGATGACCAGCTAATCTGGGTCTTCAAACTCTAACCAATTTCACTCCAATTACTTTCTTAATGAGAAGCTGATTGTTCTTGCTGTTAATTAAGCCCATTATTTAATTCCATGGCTTGTTGCTGCTCTCATTCTTCCACAGCAGACATTTCCAAAACTGCTGATTTTTCTGTTTTTTCTAACAGCACCGTCAAAATGTTTTGGTGACCTGAGAGATCAGCCACACTGAGACGTTCACATTTCTTTATTTTCAACTATTGTGTGATGGGCACAGGTGAGCTGGTCATGTGGTGGCTCATTTTGTGTCTCATTATTGTTTGGCTGCTAATTAAAGAAGAAGAGACAACAAAGGGGCCTGAGTCACGTTAATTAAAACAAAGGCAAAAGAGGTTAATTAGCAGCAAAAACTGGTCACTAATTACGAACATGGTTAGAATGAAAACCGGCAGCCACTGCGGCCCTCCAGGGCTGGAGTTCGACACCCGTGCGTTAAGCCTTCTGATCTCTTCACTCTTACCTGGACTAGCATGGGACACAAGTAACACTTTAGACACGATCACTTTAGAAGTTCTACTTCTCAGTTTTGCTCTTTGCTCTTTAAATTTCTCCAGCAGGTCTGTCACTTTGAAATTGGTTATGTCATTTGTTCAATGTCAAGTTGATAATATTGACAATCGCAGCTGTGGGTCAGGAACATAACACACCATATGAAAGTGTCTCAGGAGCGAACCTTCATCTCGACTCCCCTAATAATGCAATCCCCAGCTGTCACTACTTCCCTCTTTCTGGTGACTGTTTTTGAGGTCAACATTTAGGGTGTCTCATTCCTGCTTAGTATCTCAGGGTCTTTCGACTCACCATCTAGCTATGAAGGTCCTGAAAACTGATGGACATCTCCAGCTTTGGGGTTGATGACCCTGGGAAGTGTGCACCTCTTACCTTAAACTTACACCAGACTGTGAATCCCTATTCATTGTGTTAGCCTAATCCACTTTGGAAGACACACTCATCTCCTACAATACATGGGTGAGCCATGCAAATATAAGCCATAGTAGCAATGGCAGAGTTATCAGTAGTAATAAGAAGTCAACAAATGAACTAGAAATACATCACTCTGGGAAATGCAGAGTCACAAATCTGAGTTTGACATTGGAAAAAAGGTGAGGGACAGAAAATAATCAAAGATTACATGAAACTAAATGAAGTCAGGATTTCCTGACTAACCACAGCACAATCATGTTAAATATCTCCAACTGACAGGTTTGACATTATGACCAACATAGAGCATCACACAGCAAAAAGTAGAACATAACTGCACAACACACAAGTCGTCTCTGGTCCCCAAAGACTCCACAATTACCTTCCAACACACAGGCTTTACAATCCCTATAGTTCTTCTTCTTGCCCTCTCCTCCTCAAATGTCAAGTCCATCTCACTTGGCTGAGCAGGAGAGACTGTTTTTAACAAAACACCCAACGTGAGAAACTCCCCAGAGGCCCATGTGGGTTAGAGTAGAGTCGTAATAGAATAATGGAGCTCTCTCCCCAGTAGGTCCTTCAAAAAGCACTAAAGGACCTCCAAAGGGCTGATTGTTCAGTCATCATATCCCAACCTAATGCTAGCACTGGCACAGGGACCCTGCTACACAGAACACTGGATGAACATATTGAACTGGAAATCAGTCTCTCACTGCCCCACATTATTCTAGTCTCCCGTTTGAGCGAGGTACCACCAAATATCTTGACCATGATGCCAGCCAATCCAAACTACCCATCACCAAATCCAATGCCAACAAATGTGACTCATGTCTGGTAATTCATATTAGGTGACTCAATTCATTGTCTATCTTTATTCAAACAGATATCAGTGGAACAAGAGGTACAAAAAAATGAGAAGTGCTTCACTGATCTGATCCACTGCATTGAAGAAGTTCGGAAGAATTTGGTTGGGAGGATCAGAGAACATGAGAACCAACAAATAGAGAAGGCTGAAGGAGTCATAGAGCAGATAGAGATGGAGATGGAGGAGCTGAAGAAGAGAGATGCTGAGCTGAAGGAGCTTTCAAAGATGAACAATGACATCTACTTTCTGCAGGTGAGAGCAACGCTTCACAGGAAATCTGATCAGAATGGGGTGTTTGGGACCAGAGGACATTTAGAAAGAAATTTAAGTGAGGAGTTTTTGCAGATGGCAGGAACAGGCCATTCCACCCCAACACAGCATGTCTTTCCGTATTCCGTAATATTGTCACAAAACACAAAATTCTGTTTCTGCTTCCATTTGCACTTTTTCCATGCATCTGCATTTGTCTGTGTGAAGAAGTAAACTTGCTTGAAATATATGCTCAGGTATATTTTAAAAGATGTCACCCGACAAAAGATGCCATAACTCCCTTTGTATTGTAAACATGTCTGTCATGTCACCTCCTAATGTCTCATAAGATTCAAATCCCAATCTCGTCTCACTTCTCTTGTGCTGTTAGCTCATTTCCATAATATGGAGACCAGCACAATATTTCTGATGTGAACTCACAGGTGTGTTCTTCAGGTTATGGAGATTGTCTTCTTGATTTATACCCCACACATTGCAGGTGCTATATAACTCCACTTCTTACTACCTTTCTCTAATCTGTCTAGTTGAGTCTTCATCACGAGTTACGCTTTCATTGTGTAATTACACCGAAGAGCTTTCTTGCTACATGTGCAATTGTTTACGTTTAATGTCATTAATTTCATTGCAGAACTCTGAAAAGCCCAATGTCTTGCTTTCTGTGTCAAGTTAATTGTTCACCCGCCTACCCGCTGTACCCTCAGTTCCCTTATCTACATAAGATACATATCTTATCTTAGCTCAGCAGGCTCCTATCAATTATGGAGAATCCACTGCATCCACTAAACAATGTCATCTCCTGACAGAAGAGCAGCTTCAGCGACAGACTGCTGTCACCGTCCTGCTCCACTGACAGACTGAGGAGATCGTTCCTCCACCACACTATGCGACTCTTCAATTCCAAACAGGGGGGTAAACGTTAACATTATACAAAGTTATTATCTGTTTTTACCTGCATTGTTATTAATCTTTAATTTATGTATCAGTTTGCTGCTGCTGGAGTATGTGAATTTCCCCTTGGGATTAATAAAGTTATCTCTCTCTCTCTCTCTCTCTCTCTCGGATGTCAGGGAGTCCTGCATGAAAAGCTTATTGAAAGTCATGTCGATGATCTCTTATGTCCCACTACACTGAAATACTCTGTCATTAATACCCAATAAATGAATGAGAGGTGACGTCCCCAGTGTCTGTCTATCTCACTGACACATAATGTATTTTATTGGTTTGTCTTCTGTTGCTTCATCCTAAATGTGAGCTGTCCCCAACCGGGACACGTGTCAAAAAACTGGAAGGAATTAAATAGGCATTTTGAGCCGACTGCAATAGTGAGGACCTTGGTGCAGTATGGTGAGTTGTGACAGTTTGAGAGAGGTTGCCATGGTGGTAGATGCCAACCTACAGTTAAATTAGGAGCATGAAAAGGAAATAAAAGAACAAAAGATGAAAGAGACACGCACCATCTAAGACCAGAGAGAAGATTGTCTCACTCGGGTGTGGAGTCCTCTTTTGTTTGGTAGGCGGCCACCGTGAACAATTCTCCAACATGGCTATGCCTGAGCTGATGGGGCACATCAAGAAATGAATGGGACACTTTGGAGGATTGAGATTGGGTGAGCTGTAAACAATCTGTTTACACCGGCATAGTGCGTCTGAAGACTGGGAGAAAGGCCAGCACTTCACATCAAAAGTGACAAACCTCTGTGGACATTGGTGGTTGTCTTTTGGCTAACATTTTTTCCTGATGCGTTATTTGTATGCTGAATGATGTCTTGGGGTAGGTGTGAGGTTATGGATCCAATTGTTGTCATTGACTTGTTGTATCATTTTTATTACATTTTGTTCTCCTCTCTGTCTGTTTCACTAGGTCTTTATTTTTGTATTAATTATCTTTCTGTTTCACAGTATGCGGTCCATGGTCAGTCTGAGGTTGACTTGCGCTACAAATCGAATACATCACGTAAAGCGTAGTGAATCATAGTTGAATCATCCGGGACCGGCTGAAGTGCTATACACTGATCCACTAAAGATCTTCTAACAAATGTTTTCTTTTTGTTGGTCCTCTCTGAAATGTCATCCCCCCTTCTCCCCTGATGAAGAATTTCAAATCTCTCTGTGTCCCTCCTACTGATGGAGACTCACTCCACTTCGACAACAATGCTAATTTATTTTCTGAGGATCTGAGAAAGGAGCTGTCAGGTCTGAAAAAGAGTCTGGAGAAGGTCAGCCAGTGGGACGTCGTGGCATTGACTCCATCAGGTACAGCGTCTGGTCTTGTTGTTGTGAAAGGCCACTAAATGTCCTCTTATTGTCCTCTTTAGAAGGACCAGAGTGACGATAAGTGGACATTGAGTGCTGTGACGCATGAAGGAGGCCTGCTCTTTATTTAACCTTTATTTGTCAGCCTTTCTTCAAGGCGGTTTTATTATATTCGTTTATTTATAGATTTGTATGTTTGTACGCTGCATGCCGTTTCTGTACTGTTGCTGCACTGTCAGGTTTTGTGCCTGTAATTTTTTGTTTTACTTTAACTGCCGTCTATTTGTAATAGGAATGTATTAGGAATTTCACTAACATTACACAATGGCGTCTTCACAGATCTTTTTTTCTTTTATTTTCAGGTCATGAAGCTCCAGTTCTCATCCTCCAGTCTCCTGACCCTCGGAACAGAGACGAGATTTTAAAATGTGAGTTTGTGCTTTGACCGATTGGATCGTCACGATAGAAACTGTTTCTCTTTTAGTATCTGGGTCCAGGTTATGATGCGAAAGTGCAACCCAGCAGAACGAGCCGTGTGAGTGTTGGGTGACCGAGTTGAAAGTGTGGAGGTCCTGAGAGTGGTGCATTATGGGATAGAGAGACTGAAGCAGTGAATCACCCAAGCAGTCTGTTAGATTTGACTCTTTTGTGTGTCAAGTGACTTCACAGGGAATAAAAATGTTATCCTGCCGACTACGCCAGGTCCTCCTGACACTCAAGCCCAACCTCCATTGTTCTTTTGCAGTTGCTAGTCTTTTTTCTTTCTTTTTTCCAGTCTGTCTTTTGTGTTGCTTTCTATTTCAGTTGTTCCCTTATAACATTGATAGAAATAATTTATTTATGCAGCACACTCCACGCAACAAAAGCTCAATGTTCTTCACACACACACAACATATAAACTACCATTAACATATACTGTCAATATACAGGTATGAGAAAAAGTTAGTACACCCCATGATCTGTTCTTGTTTTTAATATATTTGGACATTTCACCATGTGGTCCTCGTCTAAGCAGTATTTATAGATAATGGTGAGGATAATGAAATAAAAAAAAAATGAGAATTTTATTTTGCAGTAATTTATTCAATGAAAAGGGAACAGACATAGCATTTCAGTCTGTGAAAAGGGTAAGCCCCCCCGTGTCTCTAATAGCTGCTGTTGCCCCTCAAGTTGGCATTTCCTGTGAATTTCTAGCAGTCACTGACATCAACTGGGATTTATTTTCTTCATTTACTCCTCCAAGCTGATCATAGATAGATAGATAGATAGATAGATAGATAGATAGATAGATAGATAGATAGATAGATAGATAGATACTCTTTATTAATAATTCCCATACTCCAGCAGCAGCATACTGATAATAACAACAGGCCCGGTCTTAGGTATTATGTGGCCCCAGGCGAAAGGGGGGTCCAGGGGCCCCCTGAGGGGGGCGGAGCCCCCCTGGAAGCTCTGTGAAATGCGTAAAAATTAGACCAAGGAGTCGATCCGGGGCCCCCCGGACGCCGGGGCCCTAGGCAGTCGCCTACTTCGCCTATGCCTAAGGCCGGGCCTGATAAAAATATTAAATTAAAGAGTGATAACAATGCAGGTATACAGACAGACAATAACTTTGTATAATGTTAACGTTTACCCCCTCGGGTAGAATTGAAGAGTCACATAGTGTGATGGAGGAACGATCTCCTCAGTCTGTCAGTGGAGCAGGACGGTGACAGCAGTCTGTCGTTGAAGCTGCTCCTCTGTCTAGAGATGATCCTGTTCAGTGGATGCAGTGGATTCTCCATGACTGACAGGAGTCTGCTCAGCACCCGTCGCTCTGCCACGGATGTTAAACTGTCCAGCTCTGTGCCTACAATAGAGCCTGCCTTCCTCACCAGTTTGTCCAGGCGTGAGGCGTTTTTCTTCTTAATGCTGCCTCCCCAGCACACCACCGCATAGAAGAGGGCGCTCGCCACAACCGTCTGATAGAACATCTGCAGCATCTTATTACAGATGTTGAAGGACACCAGCCTTCTAAGGAAGTATAGTCAGCTCTGTCCTCTCTTGCACAGAGCATCAGTATTGGCAGTCCAGTCCAATTTATCATCCAGCTGCACTCCCAGGTATTTATAGGTCTGCACCATCTGCACAAAGTCACCTCTGATGATCATGCGGTCCATGAGGGGCCTGGTCCTCCTAAAATCCACCACCAGCTCTTTGGTTTTGCTGGTGTTCAGGTGTAGGTGGTTTGAGTCGCACCATTTAACAAAGTCCTTGATTAGGTTCCTATACTCATCCTCCTGCCCACTCCTGATGCAGCCCACGATAGCAGTGTCGTTAGCGAACTTCTGCACGTGGCAGGACTCCGAGCTGTATTGGAAGTCCGATGTATATAGGCTGAACAGGACCGGAGAAAGTCCAGTCCCCTGCGGCACTCCTGTGCTGCTGACCACAATGTCAGACCTGCAGTTCCCGAGACGCACATACTGAGGTCTGTCTTTAAGATAGTCCACGATCCATACCACCAGGTATGAATCTACTGGATTGTGTTGAAGGCGCTAGAGAAGTCTAGAAACATAATTCTTACAGCACCACTGCCTCTGTCCCAGTGGGAGAGGGATCAGTGTAGCATATAGATGATGGCATCCTCCGCTCCCACCTTCTCCTGATATGCAAACTGCAGAGGGTCGAGGGTGTGTTGAACCTGTGGCCTCAGGTGGTGAAGCAGCAGCCTCTCCATGGTCTTCATCACATGTAACGTCAGAGCTCATTTCAAATCCCCCAAACCCCCCCCCCCCCCCCCCCCCCCCCCAACCACAGCATCTCGATGATATTCATTCCAGGCTTTGACTTGGCCATTCTAGAACCTGGTGGATTTGCTGGTAGGCTTAGTTTCTTTGTAACATTGAGCTTCAATCATCTCACATTCTCTTCAAGCCCCCTTTAGTACGACGAAGAGTTCATAATGAATTCAATGATGGTGACTGCCCAGGCCCTGATTCAGCAAATCATCCCCAAATCAGAGCATTTCTGCCACCATGCTATATACAGTTAGTATCAGGTTCTTCAAATCACACACTGTCTTTGGTTTTCACTACACATGTCTACTGATACTTTGACCCAATATCTGTATCTCTGCCTCATCTGCCCAGAGCACAGTGTTCCAGAAGGGTTCGTGGACAAACTTTAGCGTTGCCCGGATGTTCTTTCTGGTTTCCTCCTGGCACAACTCCCATGCAGATCAGAATCAGAATCAAAATATCTTTATTGTCATTGTAACAAATACAATGAAATTAGGTGCAGTCCCTATGGTGTCAAAATATAAATAAGAAATAATTAAAAAAAGACCTTCATAAGAGATGGTGTAATTAACATAAGACCTTAATTGCACATGAACACTATTGCACAAGATGTCATCTATTGCACTTCTGCATTGGAGGTGATGAGGTGGCACTCAGTGCCCTAATGGTGACAGGGTACAAACTGTTATTCAGTCTGTTAGTCTTTGTTTTGATGCCCCTCTATCTTTTGCCTGATGTCATGAGTGGGGTGTGAGGAGCCTTTTAAGATATTTTCTGCTTTCCTGAGGCATCGAGAGCAGTGCAGTTCATCCAGAGAGGGCAAAGAACAGTCGATGATCTGCTGGGCAGTCTTTACGATCCACTGAAGTGTTTTCCTCTGCGCTGCGGCAGAGGCAGTAGCACAGGATACTCTCGATAGAGCAGCGATAGAAGGACACCAGCAGTTTTTTGGGGGATGTTATTTTTCCTGCGGACTCTCGGGAAATAAAGTTTCTGCTGAGCCTTCTTCGCCAGCTCAGCTGTGTTCAGGGCAGGTCTTCCATGATGTGGACTCCCAGGACACCCTCTCCACACAGTCCCCTCCAATTGTAGAGTGGTTTGATGTCCGTTTTCTTTTTCCTGAAGTCCACAACGAGCTCCTTGGTCTTACTTGTGTTCAGCAGTAGGTTGTTGTCAGTACGCCACGCTGTCAGCCGCTCCACTTCGTCCCTGTAGGTGGATTCATCCTCTTCAGAAATTATCCCCACCACAGTGGTGTCACGTCTGCAAATTTGACGATGGTGTTGCTGTGGTGGGTGGGGGCGCAGTCGTGTGTGTACGGCGTGAAGAGCAGGGGGCTCAGCACACAGCCCTGAGGAGAGCCAGTGCTGATGCTGATGGCCGAGGAGATGTGAGGGCCCACCCTAACCCTTTGTGTGCGGTCTGTCAGGTAGTCTTTAATCCATAGACAGGTGGAATACGGGAGTCCCAGGGCTAGCAGTTTGCACACCAATCTGTGAGGGAGGATGGTGTTAAAAGCAGAGCTACAATCCATAAAGAGGAGACTCCCCTGGTGCTCCAGATGGGACAGGGTAGCATGGAGAGCATCAGCAACAGCATCCTCGGTAGACCTGTTAGCTCTGAAAGTAAATTGGTGTGCATCAAAGGTGGGAGGGATGAAGGACATGATATGATCCCTGACCGGTCTCTCGAAACACTTCATCAACACCGGGGTGAGCGCTACCGGCCGATAGTCATTCACGCAGGTTATGGGAGTAAGATGGAGGATTTCAGACAGGGAGGGGTAGGGTTAGGGTTAGGAGGTCCTTGTCTCTTGAAATTCCTTCCCAAACTCAGAGGCATCTATACCCTTCACTGTGAAGGCCACAGAGAGCTCATTTGTGATAACACACACTTCAACACCAAAGAGCAAACCAAATTTAATGTGGGAGGTTTCAATAAGAGGACAGCTTCAGACGAGATCCTCTCTCGGGATGTGCTCCTCATCATCACCAGCTGATTCTAATTTGAGGTGCTGATCATTGGAGGGGTGCACTTACTTTTATGTTTATTTAAATGACACCAAGGACTACAGAATGTACTTTAAAGGTGTCTTATGTTTGATGTCATCTTTAACTAAAGATAGTCATTAAAAAGAAGGTCAAATCTGGATATGTCCACCAACTGTGCCTTCAAGCAGACCTTTTAATAATTTTTTCACCTTTTGCTGTATTGCTTCACTGTGCTAAAATCACTTCAGTTCACTTTTTGCCACATTAAGTTAACAAAGCTCAATACCCAGAATGACAAAGTGAAAACAGGATTTGAGACATGTTGGCAAATGAATTAAAACTAAAACCTGAAATATCCCACTGACCCAAGTAATCAGACCCTTTACTCAGGACTTACTTGAAGCCCCTTTGGTAGCCATCGCAGCATCAGGTCTTCTTGGGTCTGATGTGGCAGCATTGAATTTTCTGTCATTCTTACCAAAAACAAACTAAAATCCTGCTTTCTTTGTCATTCTTGGGGGGTGTTGTGTTGAGGGATAAAATGTAACATAAAGTAACAAAGTAAAGTCCAAGAGAGACCTTCTGAAGGCCCTGTATGTTAAAAAAGAAAACCCATCTCAAGAGGGACGCTTACGTTTTCACATGGCATGGCCAGAAGAACTGGTTTAACGATGAGCCACAATCTGACGTGAAATCCGTTATCCATCATTCTTTATTCCACAGAGCAAACACTTTGCTAGTTTTACCGCACCATACTTTTAACTTTTACTTGAGTACATTTGTGAAGAAGAAACGCTACTCTTACCCCACTATATTGGGAAACACTCGAATCGTTACACTTTTTTTCCATTAATCCGCGCGGCCGCCGCATATTCTTTAGCTGAAACTCCCTAAACTATGAGGGGCCAAACAGGCCATAAATCATATATTTCTGTGTGTAATCTATTGGTTTACGTATCAACACTATTGGTTTATGAATATTTACTATCGGTTTGCGTGCATACTTAATTGGTTTGCGTGCGTATAATACTGGTGTCATTCATATGAACTATATTGGTTCGTGTCCGTATATTATCGGTTTGTGCGTGAACTATATCCGTTTGTATATGCATAGCACTGGTTTGCATATGAACTATATTGATTCGCGTGTGTATATCAGTGGTTCCAGTACGTTTGTTATTGGTTTTCGGTTGTATGTTATCGGTTTGCGTATGAACTATATTGGCTTGCGTTCTGTGCCGGTCTAACGATGGATTTGTGTATGCACTATATTGGTTTCATGCACGTCTTATACTGGTTTCATGTGGGTAACATATCGGTTTTGCGCTTGAACTCTATTGGTTGTATGTGTGTTCCATGTCGGTTTCTCGTAGGAAACATACTTGTTTGCGAACGAACACTATTGCAACTCTGTGTATGAACTATATCGGTTCTGCGTACGAACTATATTGGTTGTTCACGTGATCTTCAGTGAAAATGGGCGGGGCAAGAAACAGGAACTCCGGGGCCGGTAGAGTCATGGAGCGTGTAGAGAAGCTGACAGGAGACAGATCTGGGTTTACTTTAAACAGTGCAGTATTTTTTTCCACACAATAGGTTTGGGAAAGGACTTGGTGGTAATTATTACTATTTAATAGAATCTGCCATTGAGTGTGTAATGAACACAAAGCTGAAGTTAAGTACGTATTTGGTCGTCTTTTTATTCGCTTCCAGCTACATGCTCGCTTGCAACCCGCGGACTGTACTTTTTCACACAGCTTTTGCAAGCTAGTTACTTATTCTAAAGGCAAAATATTCTACATTTACGACTGACGCCTTTATCCAGTATAACATTTAGTTACTACTGGTTACATTTCTTATGCCCAGCGATCCCGCACCGTGCCGCCTATTCAGGTGAAGTGACATGCTCATGGTCACACAGTGTCACTATCAGGACTTTAACCGAGAAATGTAGGATTTAGAGGGCAAAGCCCTTACCACAATGCCCCAATGCCTGCACATCTGCAATGTGTATATTATTTGACATAATATAATCTTGTCCAGGACAGATTCCTTTGTTAAAGTTGAGTGTAACATTTTCAACCTGTTCAAGAGCTAAATCTGGGATATTTATTCTTTCAAATAATGTATCAGTTTGCAGATTAATGTACACGCTGTATAATATTTTACCATGCACTTAACATCCATATTACTAACCGAGAATGCTAAACCGGATGATGGACGCAGGCACATCCGGCAATGGGCCATAGCTGCAAAAAGACGTACTGCGCAGGCGCAAAAAGAGTCCGCGAGAGTCGGCTGAGGAGCCGAGAAAGGCGGACAAAAGAGGGCGAGAGAGGCGGATGTGGGGCCGCGAAAGGCGGACAAGACCACAGAAAAAAGGAGTGAGCACAGGAAAAATGGAGAAATGAGGTGCAACGAGCAACGAAAAAAGGAAAAGGCACATAAAAAAGTAGTCAAACGCAGGCAAAGCACGAAACACATTGCACACGAAACTAGACCCAAAAAAACACAACAGCAAGGCACCCCCCCCCCTACAGGCACCGGACGGGACACACACCAAGAGGGGGATTCAACAAGCCCATAGAACACAAAAAAAGAACACAAAACCACCCCACAGACCCTACAAGCAACGGACGGGACACACAAACAGGGGGATTCAACAAGACACAGGAACACAAAAAGAAAGAAGACGCTCGCGCAACAACAATCCTCAACAACCCCCCCCCCCCCACACACACACACACACACACACACACACATCCATAAGAAGTGACACCCAAAGCCACATATTCTAAAGTGAACATCAACACCTGCACACTAGACAGCATAGGTGTCAGCATTGGTGGATCTCCTTACAATAAAGCACTATTAACCGTTCAACTGCAGAAAAGGAAACATATTAACAGTGACTGCGATCCTCCTTATTGCTTATCCATATTTCGCATGCTGAGAAAGAAACAAGTCATGAATACACGGTCACGGGTACAAAACGAAAAGGATAACAGGAACAAACACACGAACACGAAAGAAACAACAAAATAGACGGCTATGCAGCATAGGTGGATCTCATTACAATGAGGCACTATTAACAGTTCAACCGCAGAAAAGGCTCCATATTAACAGTGAGTGCAATACTCCTTATTACTTATCCATAATTCTAGAAGAAAAAATGTCTCGACTCCAAAAACGCAAAGCTCAACTACAGCTTCTAACTAACGATGTACCTAAAAGTGAAAACTTTATGAACTGCATTAGATCCTACAATAGTTCATTTGCTTTTGCATATACCGGAGTAAATATTAGGCCACCAAAAGGCAATGGCCCATACTGCTTTCGCATATGTGCACAGATACTGCATCGCATTGGAACAGTGCACCCTGAAACAAATCAACAACGCAAATATGCACAAATCTACATCCTAGATCCACATGACGCAAGCTATCAATCAAAGTGCTGCATCGCAACAGTCACGGATTCAAAACGAAACACCTCCCGTCTCAGACATACGTTAACGGCAAGGAAGGCTACAACGGGCTTCTCACACAGCACAAGCAAATCGATTACAGCTCCAAAACAACACGTCCCAAATAATACACATGCAACAACGCGCCTCTCAAACAGCACAAGCAAAACATACACCAGGAAAATTCATTCGGATTAATGAATGTCATTTGCAATCATTGTCATTCAGTTCACTTCCCTGAAGAAACAACTGGCAATACAAGTTATACATTTACACGTTGTTGTCAAAAGGGTCAAATTAGACTGCCTTCTTTACATTCATATACTGAATATCTACAGAAGCTTCTAACTGACGATGTACCTGAAAGTGAAATCTTTATCAACTACATTAGATCCTACAAATCAGTATCCACTATGAACATTAACGGTGGCACTGCACGTGACATCCGTCTTGAAAAAATGTTGTTTATTGATGAATGTTCAATGGCATGAAGTCACTTACTCAACACCATTCATAAATTTCTACAAACGTTTATGAATAATAATATTCGATTTGAAGGAAAGGTACTTTTATGAGGAGGAGATTTTAGACAGTGATTAGCTATTCTTCCAGATGCCATGCACTCAGCTATTGTTCAGTGCACCTTAAAATACGCAGACAATTGGCATTGCTTTCAAAAGATACAGTTAGTAAAAAAGATACGATGTCCAGAACCAGATCATAACAATTGCTTATTACAACTGAGAGATGGTACACTCACCAATACAGATGGACTTCAGCCACATATTATTACAATTCCTCAAGCCTTTATCTGCGACGACTTAGTCACAGACAGACTTGGAACAGCAATCTCATTAGACCAAATGCCCCTTTTAACATGGGCTTGAACACTTCATGCAAACATCAACTTTGGAGTTTTTCTTCTTCAGTTAAATATCTACAGAAAATGGTTTATTTAGAAATGTATTGTTACAGCACAAGAGTTCACATTAAAAAGAATGAATAAATAAATGTGGAAAAATCTCTTGTCATACAGAAAATTAGGATGACTTTTAAAGTGATTGAATACTTTTGCATGTCACTGTTTGTTTCTGAAAGGGCTTGGTGGTTATTATTTTTAACAGTATTTTCTCGTATTTCTGAAATATTCACAGGGCTGACGTGAGGTGCACATTCTGCTGGCTTTTTATTCAATCCTAGCTACATCCAGTATGTGCTTGCAGTCAGCTACTTATTCATACAGCTTTTGCACACCAGCTTCTTATTCTAACAGCATGGCAAAATATTCTACAGCATGTACATTAATCAGAATCATTACAAACTGATCGATTATTTGAAAAAATAAATATTCCACATTTTGGTTCTGCACAGGTCAAAAATGTTAAACACAACTTTAATTTAACAAAGGAATCTGTCTTGTCACAAAACTGTGAAAATTAAGGTGGCTGAACGTGACTTAACACTTTACAGTGCCCATGATAGCACAGTAAATCCTATTTATCAGATATTGGAGTGGAAATACGCAGGTACTCGTACCTGGCAGGGCAAAAATCGGCTGCATCTTAAAAAACGCATATGCCTTGTCACAAAACTGTGAAAGGTAAGGTGGCCCAATATGATGTAACTCACATATACTGGTCCTAAATATGGAACATTTAGCTTTTCAAAGAATGGACACGATCATATCATGTCAAATAATATACACGTTGCAGATGTGCAAGCAGTGGGGCGTTGTGGTTAGGGCTTTGTCCTCTAAATCCTACATTTCTCGGTTAAAGTCCTGATAGTGACACTGTGTGACCATGAGCATGTCACTTCACCTGTCTAGGCGGCACGGTGCGGGATCGCTGGGCATAAGAAATGTAACCAGTAGTAACTAAATGTTATACTGGATAAAGGCGTCAGTCGTAAATGTAGAATATTTTGCCTTTAGAATAAGTAACTAGTTTGCAAAAGCTGTGTGAAAAAGTACAGTCGCGGGTTGCAAGCGAGCATGTAGCTGGAAGTGAATAAAAAGACGACCAAATACGTACTTAACTTCAGCTTTGTGTTCATTACACACTCAATGGCAGATTCTATTAAATAGTAATAATTACCACCAAGTCCTTTCCCAAACCTATCGTGTGGAAAAAAATACTGCACTGTTTAAAGTAAGCCCAGATCTGTCTCCAGTCAGCTTCTCTACACGCTCCATGACTCTACCGGCCCCGGAGTTCCTGTTTCTTGCCCCGCCCATTTCCGCTGAAGATCACGTGAACAACCAATATAGTTCGCACGCAGAACCGATATAGTACATACACAACATTCCGATAGTGTGCGTTCGCAAACCAGTATGTTTCATACGCAAAACCGATATAGTACACACATAAATCCAGCATGTTACTTTCACAAAGCCGGCATAGTACGCACACATAAAACCGGTAGAAGACTGACAAGGACTCAATGTAGTGCATACACAAAACCAATAGCGTTCATATGCGAAACCGATATATTACCCACGTGAAACCAGTATAGTGCATATGAAAAACCAGTGCTATACGTAAGCAAACCAGTAGTATACGAACACAAGCCAATATAGTTGATATGCAAACCGATTGCATACGCACGCAAACCAATGCAATTCATTCACAAACAGATAGCAAACGCACGTGAACCAGTAATAAAGTTCAATTCAATATAGTTCATATGCAAACCAGTGCTATGCATATACAAACGGATATAGTTCACGCACAAACCGATAATATACGGACACGAACCAATATGGTTCATATGAATGAAACCAGTATTGTTCGCATGCAAACCAATTAAGTATGCACGCAAACCGATAGTAATCATCCATAAACCAATAATGTTCATGCGTAAACCAATACTTTACGTACAAAATATATGATTTTTGGCCTGTTTGGCCCCTCATACACGAGGGCAGTGAGAGTGGAGATAGATGTGAAAGACGCTAGATAGATTGTACAACAGGCAAAAATATCGACCACTTGATAACAGTATTAGCTATAATCAATGAAAGCATGAATTAATCAACAGAAATAACCGTGATCGACATTTTAAACTTAACGATTTACTTAAGAAAAGAAAAAAAAAAAAGAAAAACGCCCCAGCACGTCTATGAAAGCAGACGCTTGCAGGCAGGCAGGCAGACCGGCGAAAGGCGCAGAACAGCGCCCCCCAAAACGGAAGTGGCGTAAACCAATAGATTACACACAGAAATATATGATTTATGGCCTGTTTGGCCCCTCATACTCGTGCAGCGTGTGTCGATTGATATGATTTATTGTATTTCTTTTTGACAATTCTCCAAGTTGTAAAATACATATACATTATATATAAAACGAAACTACTATATAGCTAATACTGTTATGTATCTGTCTAGGGTGCATTAGTCCTCAATCGCAGTCACTGGGATTGAGGACCCCCGGTCTAGTGCCTTCTCTGTCTGCCTATTATATAAGTGCCTTCCCTATCTATCCGTTTATCTAGTGCCTTTCACATGTGAATGTACTCTCACTGCCTGCTTGCCTTTCTGCAGTGCCTGTCATCTCTATCTATCTATCTATCTATCTATCTATCTATCTATCTATCTATCTATCTATCTATCTATCTATCTATCTATCTATCTATCTATTATATAGTGCCTTTCACTCTATCTCTCTCTCTCTCTCTCTCTCTCTCTCTCTCTCTCTCTCTCTCTCTCTCTATCTGTCTCTGTCTCTGTCTCTCTCTCTCTCTCTCTCTATCTATCTATCTATTTTTTTCTCCTGACAGTTTTATATCTTCTATTATACAGTGCCTTCCTAGTTTATCTATCTAGTAACTTCTCTGTCTGTGCATTATTCAGTGATCTGTCTGACAGTGTATGTCTTACAGAACTTAAAAATAAGAACAGTTAAGAGGACACTTGTTCATGTTAATTGTAGTCTCAATTTTATTTTATTTTTTAAAAGAGCATCCCACATCTATTATACAGTGACTTTCCTGTTTATCTGCCTATCTAGCTTTTCAGATCTATATGATCTCTAACGGCCTTCTTGCTTTCCTGCAGCTTGTGTTGAATAATACACAGGCTTTGAGTCATTTTTCATTTATTTTATTGACATAAATCTCAGACACACACACACACACACACACACACACACACATAGTGTGTATAAATAAATATATATATATATATATATATATATATATTTATATATAATAGATCTCAGCATCCATCTGTCTAGTGCGTTCTCTGTCTGTTTTCTTATATAGTGCCTTTGCTGTCTGTGTATTATACAGTGACTTCCCTGTCTATCTGTCTTTGTAGTAATAATAGTATTATTTCTTTTTGGTTTTCCTTTCTGCCTAGTATATAGTGCCTTTCCTATCTATCTGTCTTATATAGTGCCTTTCATGTCTGTCTATCTATCTACCTATCTAGTGGATTCTCTGCCTGTATATTATTTACTGTATACCCTGCTTTTTTATGACAGTTTTGTATCTGTTATACGGTGCCTTCCATATCTATCTGCCTGTCTAGTGCTGCTCACATCTACATGTACTCCCACTATCTGCTTGCCTTCTTAAAGTATCTGTTGATTAATAAAAAGGCTGTACCATTTTTCATTTAGTAGTGCTTTCTCTGTCTGTCTTTTATACAGTGAACTCCCTGCCTATCTATACAGTAATAACAGTAATTTTATTATTATATAGCAGCTTACCTGTCTGCCTATCATATAGTGCCTTTCCTTCCTATCTATCTGTATATCTATCCCCTTAGCTGTTTTTTAATATATATAAATCATTTACATATATCTAGCGACTTGTCTGTCTGTCTGTCTATTACGCAGTGCTCTGTCTGTCTTAAAAATAAGTTATAAGTGTTCATGTTAATTGCAGTCTCAGTTGTTAAAAAATATTTTAAAAGGAGCATCCCACATGAAAATATAACGATCTCATTAACTGACAGTGCATACCGATTGATAAATTTTATGTCCGTTTGAGGTTAAAAAGAAAAAAAAAAAACCCACTTTCTCCCCAGCGGGGAATCGAAGTGGGGTCTGTGAGGCACGGCAGGCCTGCTGCGCTCTGATTGGCTGAGCAGTCTGTGTTGTCAAGGTAAAGTGAGACTTGTCAGCCGTGAACTATCAGCTGTGCTATTTGGAGGGTGAGTGAATATGCCGTATTATACTGTCAGTGTACCGGATATCTCGTCACTGTCCAGACATACGTGTTACCTACTGTAGGTATCAGCTTCAAAAGCTTTGTTGTGATAAACTGAGATTTGGAACTTTATGTTATTTGTGCATCTTTATTTTGTAAAGATGTTATTTATTTTTACTCATTTTTTTATTTTATTTTTATTATTTGGAAATAACAGAATTTGCACATTATTTTATATTTTTGTCTGTTTTATTACAACATTTCTAAAAAATAAATCATTTATTATGTTCAAACAGTTACTCAGTACTTGAGTAGTCCACCCATCCATCCATTTTCCAACCCGCTGAATCCGAACACAGGGTCACGGGGGTCTGCTTGAGCCAATCCCAGCCAACACAGGGCAAGGCAGGAACAAATCCTGGGCAGCCCACCGCAGACTTTAGTAGTCTTTTCACCAAATACTTTTTTACTCTTACTTGAGTAATTTTTGGTTGACTACTTTTTACTTCTCTTTGAGTGTAATTTTTGGCTACTCTACCCACCTCTGAACAAAGATAAGAAGAGCCGTATAACAATAAGTGACAGCAATATAACAGAGAAAATGACAAATACAACAGGCACTATAAAAGACGGACGTGAAAGGCACTATATAATCAATGGATAAATAGAGAGACCTGCCAAAGGCGACGACTGGGTGCCAAATTCAAAGCCGTGAGGCCGCAGCTCCAAGCCCTCATCCCTCATGCTGTTCTGATTCGACTTCTGCCAGTTCGGCTCCACTTCTGTCCATCTCTTATTTTGAGCTCGCGTGTTTTGCTTTTGAAGGTCATTCTACTCGCCGATCGCTGGCTCCACCAGCTCACTTCATGAACTACACATCTCTCGACACTTAACGCCATTGTGTTAATCACTGAGATGGCAGTCACGTGTTTTACAAAAATTTATTACAAACATTTCATTCTCAGGCGGTTCTTATTTTATTTTCATTTTTAATTTTCACATTCTGTGTAGCTAGCCCTGACCTACTGGGTGACCCCTAAGCATGTAGTAGACCACTGGAAATGGAAGAATAAAAGACTGGGAATGGAAGGAACAGAACGAGGATCAGAAGTTTATTGTGAGGAAAGGACAATGAGATTGTGATGGATGGATGGATGGATGGATGGATGGATGGATGGATGGATGGATGGATGGATAGATAGATAGATACTTTATTAATCCCAATGGGAAATTCACATGATGAAGTGTGACAGTGGATTAATTTTAAATTAAAGACTTGAATGGTGACACTAAAAAGTGTCATTTAATAAAGCCAGCAGTCAGTGTGGACTTGACCTCGACGGTGACCTTATGGCATTTATTGTAATTCCAGAATTTAATTTTTAATTTGCACAGATTCCGTCCAGTCAGATGAGCTGTTTACCGTTGTCAGCGCAGCTCCTGATTGGTTCTTGTTAATTGTCTGTGTTATGCCCCGCCCCCAGTCCCATTACACACTCACAGATTTCTTCACTGGTTTTCCTTTTCTCCTTTCAGACTTCTTTCCACTCACACTGGACATCGACACGGCACACAGAGAGCTCCGTCTGTCTGGAGGGAACAAGAAGGTGACACGCAAAAAGTCAAAACTCAAATATCCTGAACATCCCGACAGATTTGACCTCTGGGCCCAAGTTCTGTGCAGAGAAGCTCTGACTGAGACTCGCTGTTACTGGGAGCTGCAGTGCACTGGACGCTGGATGGACATCGGAGTCGCATATAAAGGACTGGGCAGGAAAGGAAAGGGCGATGAGTGCCGCCTTGGAAATAACGACAAGTCCTGGAGTCTGCGGTGGTCTAATTCCCAGTACTCTGCACATCATAATAACATGAGCACTGACATCAGGGCCCCACACAGCCTCAAATTAGGTGTGTATCTGGATTGGTCTGCTGGCATTCTGTCGTTTTATAGCGCCTCACCCACGTTGACCCTCCTGCACACGTTCAGCACCTCCTTCACTGAGCCCCTCTATCCAGGGTTTGGGATTCATTATGGATCCAACATAACAATCTTGCCATCTGACACCATGTGACCGCTGACCAGTACCCTCCACCAGATGCCCCCCTCAAGTGCGCGTCCTCTTTGTGTTTGAAGCTTTGTGGTCAATTTGAATTTTACAGGAATTTTTGGGGGGGGCTACTGTCAGGGTCTTCATTGTAATTAGTATCTGAGTAGCCAATCAGGTGTGTGTGTGTGTCATAGTGTAATGCTGTTGGAAAACTGAGCTTTTACAGTAGGCTGAATAAGACTTGAAATATACATTTGGGTTTGGTTTTAGAATTATTTAGACAGGCCTCAAGTTGTGGGTTCAGAGCTCTTGTTCTGTAACTGAAAGGGCAGGCGGGTAACAAATGCCTCATTAGCTTATTAATATTCATGAGGCAACCTCATTAGCTCATTAATATTCATGAGACACTTCCCCAAGACTGTCCAATTTTGGAAGTAGAGAATTCTGAGGTGTGTACAAAACAGACAGACAGGCATTCTGGGAAAAGAAGTATAAATTGTTAGAGAGTGTCATTATTTATCAGAATGTAGTTTCTTTGTTTTAACCTAAGATAAAGTGACCACTGTGTGTGTGTGTGCTTGTAAGAAAATGTAAAACGGGGGCTTGGGACTTCAAGATGAACATTTGTCTTGTCTAGCAAAAGTAACTTAACTGGGAACTAATTGTTGTTGTCCCAATATCTTGCATAAGGCAGGGTTTGATTGATCCCATAAATTCAAAGGGTTTTAAAAGGCACTGCCAGAGAGACATCACAACTGCCAAAGAGAAGACCACTCGGTCGGGCGTCACCACCTACAGACTGTCTCTTCATTCCCAAGCGTCACGCTTGATTTATGAAACCAAAGCTACTGCCACCCCTTAACGAAGCTTGCTGTGTGACCCTGATCTGAATTGTTCACATTGTACCTTTTCATACCTGACATTTACACCTGGTTTCTCCTTCAAATAAATGCAAGTACTCCTTGAAATGGTTTGAGTATTGCTTTACTAAAGTTGTCCTGCTGCTTGCTGACATTTAGCAATGACCGACGATTGTTAATAAAATGAACCGTGTTGATTTAGGTATTGTACGGTCAGGGGTAGCCTACGATCAGACGACTGTACAGCCCTTTGGGGATACACACGCCTGACGGGAGTAGCCAGATTCTGAAGTGAAGAAGCCCTTTCTGGGGGAGCAATCTGAAGACGAATCCCAAGGGGGACGACTCGTGAGCGGAGTGGCTTCTAGCCCAGCCTGGCAAGGCGTCGAAGTTGAGGGAGCTCTTCGTATTTGAGTGTTGTCTGTGCAGAGTGAATGCTGAATGCAGGACATGCTGTATGTGTGAATCGATTCTCACAGTTTAGGCATTCCCAGTGTTGGCCACCAATACAAAGAGAACCATAGAGGTGAAAGTGCCTTTCCTGGACACCATTACACCCTTGGCATAGTCAGCAGGAGGAATTTTGGGGTCCCTCTGATTTCTGGGTTACCCTGTGATCAGGAGAGAAAGAAAATGTTCAGTACTGCTCCTATACAAGAAGGTATCAGTTATTTGGGACTAGGGGGCTCCGCCCCCTGCTCGCTTCGCTCGCCAACCCCTGGTGTTGGGAATGACAAAGAGCGCGATGTATGAATGAGATATAGAATAGTGTGAAGGTGTAGATGATGCAAATAGAAAGCAAACAATAAAGTGTGTGGCACAGTGTAAAGGTTTATTTGAAAATGTCTTTGCACACGCCGTTTAAGTGTAAAAGGTAATTCCAGCTCAGAACTTGTAAGGTCAATGAAGATGGTTATTGTTGTGATCAGAGTCAAGTTTGTCAGAGCTTAGAAAGAGTTGTGTCTCTCCAGGAAGTAATGGAATGACTTGGGTATTAATGTTTTCCACATTAATATTTTTTGGACATAATATAGTGCGTTGTGTTAAAAGGGGCATTTGGTCTAATGAGATTGCTGTTCCAAATGTCTCTGTAACTAAGTCGTCGCAGATAAAGGCTTGAGGAATTGTAATAATATGTGGGTGAAGTCCATCTGTATTCGTGAGTGTACCATCTCTCAGTTGTAATAAGCAATTGTTATGATCTGGTTCTGGACATCGTATCTTTTTTACTAACTGTATCTTTTGAAAGCAATGCCAATTGTCTGCGTATTTTAAGGTGCACTGAACAATAGCTGAGTGCATGGCATGTGTAAGAATAGCTAAGCACTGTCTAAAATCTCCTCCTAATAAAAGTACCTTTCCTCCAAAGGGAATATTATTATTCATAAACGTTTGTAGAAGTTTATGAATGGTGTTGAGTAAGTGACTGGATGCCATTGTACATTCATCAATAAACATTGTTTCAAGACGGATGTCACGTGCAGTGCCACCGTTAATGTTCATAGTGGATACCGATTTGTAGGATCTAATGCAGTTGATAAAGATTTCACTTTCAGGTACATCGTCAGTTATAAGCTTCTGTAGATATTCAGTATATGAATGTAAAGAAGGCAGTCTAATTTGACCCTTTTGACAACAACATGTAAATGTATAACTTGTATTGCCAGTTGTTTCTTCAGGGAAGTGAACTGAATGACAATGATTGCAAATGACATTCATTAATCCGAATGAATTTTCCTGGTGTATGTTTAGCTTGTGCCGTTTGAGAGGCGCGTTGTTGCATGTGTATTATTTGGGACGTGTTGTTTTGGAGCTGTAATCGATTTGCTTGTGCTGTGTGAGAAGCCCGTTGTAGCCTTCCTTGCCATTAACGTATGTCTGAGACGGGAGGTGTTTCGTTTTGAATCCGTGCCTGTTGCGATGCAGCACTTTGATTGATAGTTTGCGTCATGTGGATCTAGGATGTAGATTTGTGCATATTTGCGTTGTTGATTTGTTTCAGGGTGCACTGTTCCAATGCGATGCAGTAATTGTGCACATATGCAAAAGCTGTATGGGCCATTGCCTTTTGGTGGCCTGATATTTACTCTGGTAGATGCAAAAGCAAATGAACTATTGTAGGATCTAATGCAGTTCATAAAGTTTTTACTTTTAGGTACGTTAGTTAGAAGCTTTAGTTGAGCTTTGCGTTTTTGGAGCCGAGACATTTTTTCTTCTAGAAATATGGATAAGTAATAAGGAGGATCGCACTCACTGTTAATATGGAGCCTTTTCTGCGGTTGAACGGTTAATAGTGCCTCATTGTAATGAGATCCACCTATGCTGCATATTGTGAACGTGTTGAGATGACGTATGTTTAATACGGACGGTTCATTTAGAAATGGGGCTTTGTGTGTCATTTGTTATTTATGTTACTGTGGTCGTGGGTCTGAATCGTCGTTTTTGTGTACGTTTCGTGTGCTATGTCCGATGTCTGTCCCGTTTCGTGTCCAATGGGCTTTGTATGGTGCTCTTGGCTTCTTTTTTTTTGTGTGCTTCTGGCTTGTTGAATCCTCCTCTTTGTGTGCGTCCAGTTTCGTGTGCAATGGGATTAAATCCTCCTCTTTGTGTCTGTCCCGTCCGTTGCTTTTGTGTGTGTGTTTGGGGGGGGGGGTTTGCGGGCTCTTTTTTTTTGTGTGCCAGGGGCTTGTTGAATCGTCCTCTTTGTGTGTATCCCGTCCGTTGCTTGTGTGTGTATGGGGTTTGCTCGTGCGGCGCTGTGTGCGTCGCCTGCGTTTGACTCTTTTTTTCTGTGCTCACTCCTTTTTTCTGTGGTCTTGGCCGCCTCTTGCAGCGCCTCATTTCTTGGGGCGCCTGCGCAGTACGTCTTTTTGCGGCTATGGCCCATGGCCGGATGTCCCTGTGTCCATCCGGTTTAGCATTCTCGGTTAGTAATATGGATAATGCTGTAAAATGTCAGTTTTATCTGTAAAAACACATTTTTTACAGTATGTACATTTAGAGTACAATGTGTCCACCTCTGAAACCTACCAAAAGGAGCACCAAAAACAACATAAAAGGGAAACAGAGCTCTGCAGCAAACCAAAAGTCACTCCTGTCCCCAGTGGGAATCTTGTTCACTGCCTGCCGCTGGTGTTTCCTGCTATGAACCAAGGATTTCCTAAAATGTCTGTTCATCTGTTGGCTAAAATATCCCCTTCCAAGGTGCCAACTGAAAATGGTGTGCTGGGCATTTGTGTACCACAAAACGTCACCACTGCAGTCAAACGTCACCCAAAATAAAGCTGGCCTGCCAGAAGTGCTGCCGCCGCTCCAAACGCCGCTGACCCAGCAGTTCCAAATTCAACCCCAACTGAGGAACCTCATTGAGTCACAAAACACAAAGGAAGTAAAAGTGTTGCTTATTGCCACGTCTGAGCTACAACATCCCGGAGGACGTGCGTGACAAGGAGCTCTCTGGACGTCACACTTTCATGAATGTCCATCCATTTTCCAACCTGCTGAATCCGAACACAGGGTCACGGGAGCCAATCCCAGCCAACACAGGGCACAAGGCAGGAACCAATCCCGGGCAGGGTGCCAACCCACCACAGGACACACACAAACACACACTACGGCCAATTTAGAATCGCCAATCCACCTAACCTGCATGTCTTTGGACTGTGGGAGGAATCCCACACAGACACGGGGAGAACATGCAAACTCCACACAGGGAGGACCCGGGAAGCAAACCCAGGTCTCCTAATTGCGAGGCAGCAGCGCTACCACTGTGCCACCGTGCAGCCTCTTTCATGAATGTTCCTTTGCATTTTCCAAAATTGGCAATGAGCAACCTTGTTTTAGGAGATGACCCCCATCAAGTGAATAAAGTTCAAAAAATACAAATCAAAATGACTTTTAAATTAAACAATGACTCTTTCTATTTAAAGGAAACAAGTACATTGAAATGAAAGACATCTACTGTTTTAATTGAATAAGAACAATTTATTTCAGTTACGTCTCAAAGGAAAAACTTTCCAAAAACTCTGCTATAAAACTAAATCAATCCCATCAATCAATCAATCAATCTCCAGACAATGACAAATATATTAATATATGTTAATATAAATGAGATGTTAAGTTGCCCATCATGGCTTTTGCATAGGAAAGCAAATCCCAATCGTCACTCCAATGCGTCTTCAGCGCCGCCGTGCAGAAGGTCCGACTGCTCAGCTTAGGCCAGCGCTGCCCTGTTAGAACGAAGCTGACGAAAAGTCAAAGAGTGCAGCAGCAAAATGACTGGAGCAGACCTCCAAATCCCTACCACTGCCCACCTCTACAAAAAGGGAACAATAGGAAAGTCTTAGCAGTCTGGAAGAAACGTATTGTGGGACTCGCCTTTTGTTTGCCCCTCTCAGCTTGCTTGGCCAGACCCCTTGAGAAATCAAGGCCAACATCTTGGAAAATGCTGTGAGGATCAAGAAGTCATGAACGTGGGCAGCGAAAGGAGAACTTTCAGAGGATCTTTGGGGGTGTTTTGAGAAATGGACCCCCAGACTACAAATCAGAGTCCTCTGGGCGTACAACCAGCTGTGAACTCCAGCGGACGGGGCAGCAGGGCGCAGCCCATTAAACTTCTGTTTTATAGCTCATTTAGGTGAGTTCTTAAGGTCCCAGACCAGACGCTCCTCTCATGTTATGCCAGCGCAGTGACAAGAATACGTGACCCCCACCTCTTTAATGGCTTAGCCCCTCAAAAGGCTGCTTTTTCAACCCCTAAAACTGAACAGCAAAGGGCCTAAATCTATCATACAACACAATGTCATTTTTTGCGTAGTTCCTGTTCTTCACTGAGTGCTGGCGCAGAGCAGAGTGAACAATTCTCACTTAAAAATCAAGTATGGATGATACTAATTACCAAATAACAGAACTGGAACAAATATAAAGGCAGATTTGTGAAAACGCACAAAGAACAAGGTGGAAACTGATTAAGCATAAGTGGAAACCAACTAAATTTGTCCCATAATTAAATTCATGAATTTAGGCCAGTTGACAAGGGTGGAGATTAAAATCATAGAAGAGAAAGTCAAAAATAAATTCACCATCCGGGAGGCTTCGACCATACTGGCCACCTACAGACCGCTGGGTCCTCTATAGTGGAGTCTGTGCTGGCCGTCCAGAATCTATGCAACGCTCCTTTAAACTTTGGCTGCGCACTTCAGCTCTTACCGTCTGTGGAGTTATTGGTCTCTCATTGCAGTGCATGCAGGGAGCGATTTGGAGGCCTTGTGGCTGTTTGGTGACTTGTTATAACAAAGGAGGACTGCACTTCTGTGAGGAGTTCAAGACACGGAGTGTCGGTCAGAGCACTGAGAAAGGATTCAGAGCATTCGACACAATTTATTGGGCGGTAAGTATATGTGCATTAGAGTATGTGTGTGCGGTTTCTGGTCATTAAACACACACTTTCTTCATGATTTGGTATAATATGAACTCTTACAGATTACTATTGCTTTATGTGGAAATGACTAGTACATGTGCAGCTCTTTGTCTCAGCTAATATACCATAATATTATCGTGCATGCTGGGACTTGCACCCTGAAATGTGACATGTGTGCCCTGATTGGCGCTGCCTCTCCAACACTTGGCGTCCTGTAATTATCATCCCTAACTCTGATTTACCACGAGGTTGACAACCTCTGAGCCAGAAAGGAGTCTGGGCAAAATTAATGGTTAAAAGGTCTTATTTTTTCATCTATGTACAAAAATAAACAAATCAATTAATCAATCAATCAATCAATCAATCAACTAATTAATTAAAATTAACATAATATCAAAAAGTATTTTCCTATTTAATATATGACCTTGACCGCTTGGGTAGTGCAGTGGTAAGAACTACTGACTTGTAATCAAGAGATTGCAGGTTCAATTCCATGGTCTTCCTAGATTTACAGGTTGGGCGGCACGGTGGCGCAGTGGGTAGCACTTCTGCCTCACAGTTGGGAGACCTGGGGACCTGGGTTCGCTTCCCGGGTCCTCCCTGCGTGGAGTTTGCATGTTCTCCCCGTGTCTGCGTGGGTTTCCTCCGGGCGCTCCGGTTTCGTCCCACAGTCCAAAGACATGCAGGTTAGGTGGATTGGCGATTCTAAATTGGCCCTAGTGTGTGTGCTTGGTGTGTGGGTGTGTTTGTGTGTGTCCTGCGGTGGGTTGGCACCCTGCCCGGGATTGGTTCCCTGCCTTGTGCCCTGTGTTGGCTGGGATTGGCTCCAGCAGACCCCCGTGACCCTGTGCTCGGATTCAGCGGGTTGGAAAATGGATGGATGGATATATGACCTCTATAATGCATTTAACATGCTTTTAGCCTATCAAGTCTCATAACAAAAACAAGTCTCACCCCAAACTCAGGTAGCAGCCTTTTGTCCTGCACAGACCCATCAGGCTTCCATAACCAGAGAGGCACCATAGTCCTGTTTCAGTTCCTGCTAATGTTCAATTTTCTTCAGGCTGACTTGAATGTATACACAGTGCATCCAGAAAGTATTCACAGCACATCACTTTGTCCACATTTTGTTATGTCACAGCCTTATTCCAGAATGGATTAAATTCATTTTTTTCCTCAGAATTCTACACACAACACCCCATAATGACAACGTGAAAAAAGTTTACTTGAAGTTTTTGCAAATTTATTAAAAATAAAAAAACTGAGAAATCCCATGTCCATAAGTATTCACAGCCTTTGACATGAAGCTCAAAATTGAGCTCAGGTGCATCCTGTTTCCCCTGATCATCCTTGAGATGTTTCTGCAGCTTCATTGGAGTCCACCTGTGGTAAATTCAGTTGACTGGACATGATTTGGAAAGGCATACACCTGTCTATAGAAGGTCCCACAGTTGACAGTTCATGTCAGAGCACAAACCAAGCATGAAGTCAAAGGAATTGTCTGAAGACCTCCAAGACAGGATTGTCTCGAGGCACAAATCTGGGGAAGGTTACAGAAAAAATTTTGGTGCTTTGAAGGTCCCAATGAGCATAGTGGCCTCCATCATCTGTAAGTGGAAGAAGTTCAAAACCACCAGGACTCTTCCTAGAGCTGGCCGGCCATCTAAACTGAGCAATCAGGGGAGAAGGGCCTTAGTCAGGGAGGTCTCTGGTCTGATGAGACAAAGATTGAACTCTTTGGTGTGAATGCCAGGCGTCACATTTGGAGGAAACCAGGCACCATCCCTACAGTGAAGCATGGTGGTGGCAGCATCATGCTGTGAGGATGTTTTTCAGCGGCAGGGACTGGGAAACTAGTCAGGATAAAGGGACAGATGACTGCAGCAATGTACAGAGACATCCTGGTAGAAAACCTGCTCCAGAGTGCTCTTGACCTCAGACTGGGGCGACGGTTCATCTTTCAGCAGGACAACGACCCTAAGCACACAGCCAAGATATCAAAGGAGTGGCTTCAGGACAACTCTGTGAATGTCCTTGAGTGGCCCAGCCAGAGCCCAGACTTGAATCCGATTGAACATCTCTGGAGAGATCTTAAAATGGCTGTGCACCGACACTTCCCATCCAACCTGATGGAGCTTGAGAGGTGCTGCAAAGAGGAATGGGCCAAACTGGCCAAGGATAGGTGTGCCAAGCTTGTGGCATCATATTCAACAAGACTTGAGGCTGGAATTGCTGCCAAAGGGGCATCGACAAAGTATTGAGCAAAGGCTGTGAATACTTATGGACATGGGATTTCTCAGTTTGTTTATTTTTAATAAATTTGCAAAAATCTCAAGTAAACTTTTTTCACGTTGTCATTATGGGGTGTTGTGTGTGGAATTCTGAGGAAAAAAATGAATTTAATCCATTTTGGAATAAGGCTGTAACATAACAAAATGTGCAAAAAGTGATGAAGCGCTGGGAATACTTTCCGGGTGCACTGTATATACATTGAATTTATATATACTGTATATATATATATAAATAAATCTCTTATATATATATATATATATATTTCTCTTCTGGTTCGTCCTGTTTCCACTTCAAAACCGGTCCTGCCCACACACAGCCGACACGGCATTTCTTGATTCCTATACAGTATGTCCTTTTCCAAACCCTTCCCCACGCTGCCTGCAGCCTCCCATACACCTTGCTATTTTTGTTATACTGTGACAGTTGTTTCCTAAGCCTTTGTTATAAAATGAACGACAGTATCTTCTCTGTCAATGGGTTTTTGTACAACGTCATTTCTATTACAGGATCCGGCAACTGCCTGTTCCTATCAGTGGGTTATTTCTTAACACAAACGGTCTTTCTGTTGTTCTTTCTAACACAAGTCGAGTTATCACAACAAGTCAGGAGTACTATCAGTACATGGCAACATCTGTAATTAGATAATAAGCGCTACAGTTCCCATGATGCTTTCAGACAGGACATACGGGGACTGCGGGAGTGATGGGTGATTTGGGGAGTTGTTGGATTGAGTAATAAAAAACGTGCATTGCATTCAGTAACCCGTTTGAGTCTCGACTTTCTTTAATCAAGTAAGACCGAGGTGGCTTGACAATACCTGTTGTTGTTTTTTTTTGTGCCAGAGAATCATTGACTTAGAGCCTTCATTTTGAATCTTATCATTTTTCCCATCTTTTTGCTTTTCTTGCAGGCCCCACTATGTTAAGGTTTGCGTGTCACCCATTGTAATGGTAATATTTCTCCCGATGTGCTGGGTATGCGAGGTGGTGTCACAATTGGCGTGGCCACATAACATGTGACCTCATGCAGCCTCACATGATTTATGAACTACAAGATTTTTTTGGGATTCAGTTCTCTTTTATTTTTGCTTAGTTCAGCCGCACAGTACCGTGACAAGTTCTCAGGTACAATGCAAGTATAAATTTTGCAAATTACGAAATGCAGAATTAGTACACAAGATTTATTTAAATCATCAAGAAAGCAAAGCAGCAACTGAAGAAGATCAATGGAAACCAATAACATCTGTCTATTAATGAAATGTTGTATTATCGCAGTTCACAACGCTCTTTCACTCTAAGCTTAATGTCATGTCACATTTGTCGACTTTTCCAGTGATTTTCAGTCATAGCCTTCCTTTGAGTCAGTGGTGGGCTCACGTGATTCCAGTGGCCTCGCATGACACGCCGAGTGACTCGCTCCGACTCGCCCCTCAAACAGGTGTGATCTCGAGTTTCGTCGTAGGGATGGACTCGATGTAAGCAAGAGCTGACGACCAATGAGCGCTCATCCGGAGATCCAGTGAATAGACTGTGAAGACAAGTGTTTTGTCTTGGTAGAGTAATATATATATTGCTCTACTTTCCCCTATTGTATTATTAATATGTAGCCTTAGAATGCCTAATCTCACAGCCTTACCACTGTTTATAAGGTATTATTGTATATAACTTATCCCCACCTTCCCTTCTATATCTATAACCTTAGGCAATTAGATGCAGTAAAAGACAAGCAGAAGTTAAGTTACAGTTTAAACAATGTATTAGTATTATTGATAATATTCATAAATAATAACAAAATGCAAAGTATATTTGAATATTGGCAACCATACAGCCTGATTAAATGATGATATGTAGTTCAGGTGGCACACAGACTTCTGGTTACTTAAATGTCTCTAGTTAAGGCATCATTGGTGCTCAGCTTTCAGCCACATGTCTGTTCAAAATGGCTGCTGAGCTGTGCTCTTCATTGTGTTGTCTTCATCATCACAGGTTAGCAAGAGAGATGCTTCTTCATCATATGTTGGTTGGTAAGAGAGAGATACTGAGGTTAAACACATACATTTATAGATGTTCTGTCCAACCCCTAGAGCCAATAGGACATCACGGTACTTAAAGGCCTCTGAGACAAGCCAATTCCAAACAGCCATACTTCAGACCAATGGGGGAAATAGAACATCTTAACACCTGCCACCAAACCATATGATAAAGTACACCTTAGCCCATTTGCAGGGGTAGAAATGACTTTAGCACAGAAATACTTGCCAAACTGGTTTAAAACACACATCCCCCAAATCCTGTCGTAAAATTCAAACAGACCCATTCCTGGTGGGGGTAAACACTAAATTACATTGCTTTCTCTAAATTACAAATAAAGATATACAGTACAAAATATTCATCAAGTTATATGTAAAATCTCACATCACAACAACAAGGAATAAGGAACACGGTGTTTTGGACCTCGCAAATAGAAGAGAAGCTCATCTGTCGGATGAGCTTATAACAGAACAGAAAAAAGAAATAAATGGCCGAGATGGGGGCTGAAGTGGCCGCAGCTATCAACCCTTTGTACTGCCCTGGCTCAGTCAGACAGCACGCTATTGGCTGTGAGAAAAAGGGGCGTGCGTGACTGGGCTAGAAAGTCAGCATATGATTGGTAAACGTGACTTAGCCAGAGATTTTCAGTCGTTTAAAATGACATAATCTGTGACTGCGGTCGGCAAGTCCAACAAATCCCAATATAGGAAGACTTCACCACGTGATCTCAGCTTTGGATTTTTTGGTTTAACATTTCTGGTTTTGTTGGTTTTTTTTCCCTTTGATCTCCAAGTTTGACCATCTCCTCCATTGTCTGCTCCTCGTTTCTCCCAGTCTTTCAATAACAAAAGCAATGTTCCATAATATGGGCTGGCGCCCTGCCCGGGGTTTGTTTCCTGCCTTGTGCCCTGTGTTGGCTGGGATTGGCTCCAGCAGACCCCCGTGGCCCTGTAGTTAGGATATAGCGGGTTGGATAATGGATGGATGGATGGATGTTCCATAATATTTAAAACATTATTACCAAAATATAATTAAACAAATATACTAGCAAGAAAAATGACACTAAAAGAGAAGAATCTGACAGGCAAACCGTAAGTAAACAAAGCCAGTCTGAAATCCCATACAATCAAAACAGGAGAACAATCAGACACACAACCTATTCACATTTTGTTCAAGGAGAGGTCATTAAATAAATGTGAAATAATGACTTTGCAAAACCAAGTTCTCGTAGTGAGTGTTTATGGCTACTTCACTGTTTAGTGAAAGTGACGTTTCCTCATCGCCCATTTCATCAGCTCAGTTTAAACCCTAACGCTGCTGCCCGCCCCTACAGGTTTTACCCTGGCGGTGGTCCCGCACATTTGAGTTATGAGTGTCAGCTAACATCCTGATGAAAGTGCCGTTAGTCATCTAAAACATTTACAGATGTTTAGCTGGGCTGCCTAAAGTAACAGCACTAAACATCTGAAGCTTACACTAAAATAATGGATTTACTTGTCCCAGCAGACATGGGGGCTGCGGCTCAGAAGCGAGTTTTGTGTTTGTGTGGATGATTTCTTTTTTCTTTTTATTCTATTTTTTTTTTTATTGCTAACCTTGTTCTCTTCCAGAACAGCAAGCTGACTCAGAGGTTTGTGTCACAGTCTAATAGCCCGAGTTCAATTCCCAGCATCCTCCTGGTCTGTGTGGAGTTTGAAAGGCCATCACAAGTCCCCCTTGTCTTCTTTTTCTTCCCACAGAGGTCTCTGTTAGCCCAGATGTTTTATCACTCCTTCCTTCTGGTAAAGAGTACAGGACTCTTGGCGCTCACAGCAGTAGATTTAGGGATGGCTTTTACCCAGAAGTCAGAAGCCCAATCATATGGACATAATGAAGAGTGAACAGTGTGGCGGACCGCCAGGGCCCATGGAAGGACCGGGGGTGAGAGCTTATTTCGGATGCTATCTTCTCTGTAACTCTAGAGGGCAGCCCCCCCAACTTGCAGCAGGGGCCATGGGTTTGGAGCATGCAACCTTAACCCTGCTGGGGCCCTTGTCCTGCTGGAGGGTCCATGACCTGTGACTTAGATGGAGCTTCCTGGCACTGGGCAGTACGTTTCTCTCCAGAATGTCTTGGTAGTCTTGAGATGTCAGTTCTCTGTGCAGATGTAAGGTCTCCCCCCATATGCCAGATGCTTTAAAGCAGCCTTCAAAACATAACTGAGCCACTTCCATGTTTCACAGTACAGTAGGTCTGGTGTTCTTTTCTATGAAAGCTGTCTGTGTGCTGATGGGACTTCCTGAAAAGCTCCAGGTTTGAGTCATTTGTCTGAAGGACAATTGTGGCTCGTCAATATTCATCTGAGCAAATTCCACTCTGGAGTTTTTATGTTTTGCTCTTCCTGGGTCTTCTCCCACTGAGCCCACTGCCAAGATTGGAGACTTATGAGATGAACATCCAAGAAGACAGCGAGTTTGATAAATCACACAAATCCAATGATTTAGGGGTCCAGGCCATTTTAGAAGACCTTTGTAGACAAAGAAATACTTGATCTCCTGTCACACTCAGTGACATGCCAAAGGCATGCAGGGACACAGGGGACAACTGCTTTTCATTCCATCACTTTTCAGGTGACATACAGCACTTTTTTAATGAGCTCCAAGGGGGCCAGTAAATTTGTTCACGTCAGTATAGACACTGCAGGCCATTAGAATTGGGTCACAGGTACGGTAGCTCATAGTCGAGTGTGAAAATGGTGACAAGAACAGCACATATGCAAATGAGGAGTGTGAGTTACAAAACGACCTTCACATGGTGGGCCTAAGAGGAGCCCGCAAAGGGAACCTCATTATGTGCCCTTTGCCCAGCCGTTCATCCAGCTCTCAAGAACTGTGGATATTTAGGAAAGTAGATTACCCTTTATTTTGGACAATCTGTATTTGTGTTGGGAGGAGGTGGGCACAGTGATGAGAGTATGGCACCACTAGGTAGAGCAGGCTTGCAGCCACCAAAGTGAAGGGTCTAGAGTGACCCGTCACACAATTGAATGGAAAGAGAGACATCTTGTGTGGATGGTAGTGATGGACCAAGCAGCCGTTTCAGAGACCTGGACGATTCCTGGGCCCTGCATGGCAACACTTCCGCCACACCAGGAAGTGCTGCCGGAAGAAAATCTGGCCACACATGGAGTGCCTTCGGGTGCCCATGCAGCATTTCCGCCACACTACAAAGTGCTGCAGGAAGATCATCAAGGAGCACCTGGAGAACTTCTGGGCACAACATAAAAAGGACCGCATCACTCCATTCTGGGAGCCGGAGTCGGGAGGCGGAAGGACAGAGCTTGCAAAGGGAGGAGTGGAGGAGGCAGAAGAGACAAAGAGAAAGAAAATAGAGAAGAGATAAGACGACTGAGTTATTGATGGTGACTGGAGCACCGAGTAAGGTGCTGTGTGAGAAAGAACAAGAAAAATAAAAAGCGTGAGCTTCTATAAGTGTGCCACTTGTGTCTGTCTGTGTCGGGTTGGGTGGCTGCCATGCCATTACAAGCCTCACAATATAAATATATATTACATAATTTACTGTCAAATAATGAAAAGAGTACGCGACATGTGTTTCGCCCTCATTTGGGCTCATCAGGTGTACACACTCTACTGCTGCCCTCTCGGGGAATCGAACCTCAGACATCAGTGATGAAGCCCCTTTACGCTGCGCCACGGCGTGTGGTTTATTTATTTGACAGCCTGTAGGTCCGGAGTAATTATATTCATTGCATTCGTAGTCTGAGTCTCGACGACCTGAAGTGTGTGGGTGGTTACCTACCAGGTAAGGCTTGTAGTTGGTCTGCCATTCAGCAAACATCCGCCACGGTGCCCTCTTTCAGTTGCGAGAAGCAGATCATGAATTCAAGTCGTCGAGATTCAGACTATGAATGCAGTTAACATATACACACATATATATATATATATATATATATAGTACAAGGGGGCTTCACTTGCCAATCCCCCTGCCTGCGCTACGCACTAGCAACTTCGCATCTAAAACCACTCGCAAACAACAAAACTTTTAATTCTCGTGGATAGGCCTCTTCATTGGGAAGAAACACGACTTTTCCCTGATGGCAACACAAATTAGATGATCTACAAGTCTCCGACTTAAAGTTTAAGGCCGAACAATATCTACATACTTCTGTCATATCACTTATGTCCATATATTTGATCTCTTTTCGCTTTTACCTTTTCGTCAATATCGCATTTTGATTCCGTGTTTGAAATTACATCGTGACAATGCAACATATAACTGCCCGTGAGTGAATATCATTTCTTTCTCTCTACACGAACTGCGTCTGACAATAGCATTCACACAAATGAGAAACGATTGAACCGTGTGCGTGACTGTAAATGTTTTAGATGTGAGCGGGACTTTTCCAGATCTCTTTGCATAAAGACTTGTCTTGCGGGGCTTGAAATTTTCTCTCATGGGATTTCACTTTCACCAAACAACAAATCTTTTCATTTTTGCAGATACGCCTCTTCATTGGGAAGAAATGCTACTCTTCCCTCATGGCATCACAAATGAGATGATCTATAAGTCTCTGACTTAAAGTTTAAAGCCGAACAATATATTCAATCTCTGTTCGCTGTTCCATTATTTCACCGAGTAATAATTTCCATTTTCTTTACTCTCATTTTCTTGAGACTTTTGAATTTTGCTACTTTCGTTATCTCTAGCCTGCTGTGCATGTGTATCACGGCAATGTTTTTGACGTTCTCATCTACTCTTTGTCTTTTATTTCCAGCCCCGAGTGTAGTTAAATCTCTTGGCAGAAAGTCTCGTCTCACGGGATGTGAATGTGTCTCTCTGAAAAGTCACATCTCGCCTCTCTTCTCAAGATTTTTTTATTATAACAGAGAGATATTCTGTATAATGTCACACATGGGTACTGAAGGATCACTTACCAGGCTTGGACAAACTATGTAATAACCCGCCAGGACAAGAGGGAGCAGCATAGCTAACCGTATCTTCTCTTTTCTCACAACTCAGCCACGCCCCGTAAGGTCGGGACAGTATAAAGCTGAGGGCTCACAGAGGTTGGCATCCCACATGCACAAGCTTTCTGAAGCGCACCCACTCAAGGAAGCTTATTATTTAGAAAAGCCATTGAGGCTACGGAGGCAGTTATTATGCCCGGCTGGCACCCCAAATTTTCTTTGGTTCTGCTGGTCCTGACTTATCACCTTCACCCTCCACAAAATACCGCATGCTTCTCTGCATGTCTGTCATTTGCTGTCCTTGTGTTATTTAAGCACTTCATTGCACTCGTGATAATAAACTCGACTTGACGCACAAAGTTTGGATTGGGGTGAATGCTTCTGCTGCTGCTGTAGGCTTTCATTTCGCTTTTCTGTTTAGCATTTCTTGAATTTTACATTTTGTTAATCTGGTAAAAACTGGTTTATTTAATATCGTTTCCAGAAATATTCAACTTCTTATCCCTCTAATAAAAACTTCATTGCATAGAGTAAAAGTGATGTGTATAATTTTAATAGAACAGGCCAACCGTGTTCATTCTGATGACTTCAAGCTAGCAACAGAAATACTTTTGTTTGATAAAGATCTGCCCCGTATTAAACGCACAGTTAGAAAGTACACAACGTCTCAAAGCCAAGATGAGATAAACTGCTGAACGTGCGTGTGCAGAATTGACCGACCCCACAGCGTGCACATCAGGCTTTTCCACCAGTCTCCGTCGAGAGCTGCCAGCATAACCGTGTCATAGATGAGCATCTCATCTCACCTCATGGTCACCCTGACATTCAGCAAGCTGGCTCTGGATGGTAAAGGCCTTTCTGATGTTTAAACCTTTAGCGTCTATTCACAGTTTAAATCGGACTGAGGTGTTGCACGATAGGCTCTTCTTGATCTCATGCTGTATGCAAGCTCCTTTGGTTTGTCAAGTATGCCTGAACTTTGGAACTGTCAAGCGGTGGACAAGCACATGCAGAGGAAGCTCTGTGTAAAGCACACTTGACAGCAGAATCGCAGAGTTCACAAAGCAAATGAAAAGGAAAAGAAAAGCTCAGAATGTCTTCCTGGGCAAGCCGGCTCCACACCCAGAAGAATTCAACTGATTCATCATCATCATCATCATCATATCAGAGCTGCTTAAAGACTTGGTGCACTAGAAAGACTTTTATTAATGTGAGAAACAAGACGTGCAGAGGCGGCCCTGCTGTTTCAGGTGACTCTACATCAGCACGACTGAAGGTGAAGTGAGAAAGTGAGCTTAGTGGCAGCAAACGCACCCCCTGAGAGTGAAAGCAGCGACTCCGGTGACAATATACATATGAAAAAATAGGAAACACAATCGGACATGACCTTTAATTTAGACTGATTCGTTCTAGACTAGCATCTGCATATGTTTTGTCGTGGGTGGCTGGGGGTGGTGGAAATCACCAAACAGGACAAGCATACAGAAAGGAGAACGTCCTGTGTGACAGATCTGCACTGCTAGGGTGGTGGAGACGAACACAAAAACAGAATGTTAAATAAAACACAAAAACCAATTCACCAATTCACAGTCTTGGCTGGCAGAAAAGCAGATCTTGGTGACACACGCCAGGGCCTCCTGCCAGCTGTGATGGTGGACCAGGAGTTGGCCTGCTTTATCATCTCATTCAGGAGGAGTATTTCTGGGCCAAAAGATAAAAGGAAACTTGGCAGCTACAGCTGATAAAACTCTTACTATGGAATTCTCCCTCCTTAATCTGTCCTCCAACTCCTATTATGGGATATCATCTGCTCTTGAGTTCTCCTTTGTACTTGTAACATTTCTATTGTATGGAGGATGACTTGTGTTCTGTTCTGTGTAGTGTTGTTCGAGGGAGACAGCGATAATTGAGATACGCGGCTCACATTACAAGGTGCACCTCCCAGCCTGCACAATATTATGGGATGTTCATAAAGTGAAAGACGTGTCCTGCTGTAGTCATTTCCGTGTAGAGAAACATTTCTTTGTAATAACTAAGAGTTAGTAGGGTCCTGAATTAATAGGAAGTGTGCGTTAATGACCAGAAGAGGGTTCGTTTGTGTTTTACTTGTATTGTATGTCTGGTATACGTGTCACACACATGCGATTAGGAAGGAGGCAGCTAAAGGGCTTGAGTAACTGTGACAGACAGACAGACAGACAGACAGACAGACAGACAGACAGACAGACAGACAGACAGACAGACAGACAGACAGACAGACAGACAGACAGACAGATAGATAGATAGATAGATAGATAGATAGATAGATAGATAGATAGATAGATAGATAGATAGATAGATAGATAGATAGATACTTTATTAATCCCAATGGGAAATTAACAAATACTACATCAGACCAGGGGGTGGTGGAGTGTGCTGACCGTCTCTCTCAGTCTCTTACAGACCATTCCCGAGAAATGCCTCTGATGACGTCACTTCTGGTCCCGGCGCCTTTGATGACATCATTTCCTCGTCTAGCCCTTAAAACCGCCATCTAATGTCCATTCGATCAGTTCTGTCTTGTAAACAACTCAACTTTTCAAACCTTTTGCAGTCAGGATCATATTATATGGGTGGCTGCCCCAAACCTTTGTGACTGTCTGGAGTCAATTTGTTGCATACGTTAAGATGCAAAGCTGCCAATGTGCCTTAGTACTATTTACATGCAGCAATATTACTGAATACTAGTTTATGGTATTACTTCACTAGAACTGTTATCCATCCATCCATTATCCAACCTGTTATATCCTAACTACAGGGTCACAGGGGTCTGCTGGAGCCAATCCCTGCCAACATAGGGCACAAGGCAGGAAACAAACCCCGGGCAGGGCGCCAACCCACCTAGAACTGTTAACTGTTCACTATTACTGTTTACTGATAAACGTTATTGATTTGGATTAGCTAGTGCCTAATCTGAGTAATACTGACATCTAGTGGATTTGGGTGTAATTTACCAATAAGTTTTAGGGATTCTTTTTATTGTAGACCACCCACCCACACACACACACACACACACACACACGCACACACACACACACACACACACACACACACACACACACTCACGTGCTGTATATACCTATGCAGATACAGGTGTGTATATCTTTGAATAAATAAGTCCGTTTCATTCTGAGCTGCTGTGTGGAATTCTCGGCATCTCCTGACCGACACTCTACAGATACAGTGGTCATTTGTTACAATTGTATTGTATTGACCCCATCTCTTTGACACCCACTGCACGCCCAACCTTCATGGAAAGGGGTCTCTCTTTGAACTGCCTTTCCAGAGGTTTCCTTCCATTTTTTTTTCCTTCCAAGTTCTATTCCTTGTCTTCTTAGAGAGTCAAGGCTGGGGGGCTGTCAAGAGGCAAGGCCTGTTAAAGCCCATTGCGGCACAAGAATAAATTGTATTGTAGTGTCATGCATGCACGCCAGGCTCACCTCAGCTTTGTGGTGCCACCCTAAGCATTGAAGGAGAGGAAAGTCCAAAATTCCAGGAACAGCAACCTTGGGGATCTTTATGGGGATTTCATTGTCTTTTGGTGTCAACAAAGCAAATGTACAGCTGAAGGGCCACCTGGGTAGCCTAAAATGTCATGCGGCGTGTGCCCGAGCCCATAGCTGTGATCTACTCCGGGATTCCAATCCCTCAGACGTCTCACCCGAGGGTCCGCATTAGGAGACTGGTGAGCGTTGAAGAGGCAGTAAAGACTGGCTTATTGTTGGTCATGTGATGTGTGTCAATTGATCCTTTTCTTGTAACCCAATCTTGCCCACCTTAGTGTCTTCACTAACCCTACACCTGAACACCAGCAAAACCAAGGAGCTGGTGGTGGATTTTAGGAGACCCAGGCCCCTCATGGACCCCATGATCATCAGAGGTGACTGTGTGCAGAGGGTGCAGACCTATAAATACCTGGGAGTGTAGCTGGATGATAAATTAGACTGGACTGCCAATACTGATGCTCTGTGTAAGAAAGGACAGAGCCAACTATACTACCTTAGAAGACTGGTGTCCTTCAACATCTGTAATAAGATGCTGCAGCTGTTCTACCAGACGGCTGTGGCGAGCGCCCTCTTCTACGCGGTGGTGTGCTGGGGAGGCAGCATTAAGAAGAGGGACGCCTCACGCCTGGACAAACTGGTGAGGAAGGCAGGCTTTCACATCTATCTATCTATCTATCTATCTATCTATCTATCTATCTATCTATCTATCTATCTATCTATCTATCTATCTATCTATCTATCTATCTATCTATCTATCTATCTATCTATCTATCTATCTATCTATCTATCTATCTGACACTCGTAATGGACTATTGTCCTTTGCTTAACTTGGCCACAGTAACCCTCCTCAAGACACTTCACACACCGCACGTGACTCTTTCCCATTGAACAAATGCCATCCCAAATGACACAAGCATGAGTTGGCAGCAGCTAAGGGATGCCATGCAAGACAGAAAGGAGTGCAGACAGCAGGCCCAGATAGTCGCCGCAAGTCGGAAACAACTGAGTGGATCAGTCAGTCGATGAACGGCTGGCACACCTTGACCCCTGAGAATAACCTGGAGGCCGAGACACCTTGGCAATGCCACTTACCGACCAACGACGTGTAACCGCCGCTGTGTGCACCACTGTCGAGATGCCCCCTCAGCCTGCTAATCCTGCGAGAAAGAAAGTGTCAGCCTATCCACACCACTATATTACTGCAGCCACTGAATCTGAGCAGACAAAGTATAGAAATTTAAAGTCGTGTTTTTTGAGAATAGAACAACAGCAAGTGAACAAAATGCAATAAATGACAGAAAATAGTGAATAATAGTAAAGCCTGGACATAAAACCGTAGCCCTAGCAGTTTATCTAATTGGACTCTGCAGGTTTAAAAGCGGAAGCGTGTGGTCATTTCCTACTGTACTTCTTAAAACTGACTTGAGACCAAATGAGGTCTACTCCATGACGTCAGAAGCGACTTTCGTGCCAGTCCGATAAGCCTGCCATCTCAGATGAGGTTAGTGATATCATCCCTGTCTTTTGTAACAATGCCGCTCTGTAAGTTATGAGAGCTGCACACCGTGCGGCTGCATTGTTTCATTTTTACCGCTGCACGACTCCTTTGTGGTTACCGAGTGACCTGATAGGCATGTACTGTAGTTTGTGAGTTTAAGCCCCCATGCTGCCCAAAGTGCTGAACCTGAGCACTTGGAGGGGGTCTGTGTTTTGAGCCATGCTAACATGTTTGGGGGCTTCATCAGAGTTTCATGGACACCTTAGTTGGAGACACAAGCTGCTGTTAGTCCCCAGTTAAAGAGGGTCCTGTGGCTGGCAGCTCCTTTTTGCTGCTTGTGCTCCTTAGCTGCCTTGTTTCCCTCAAGTGTCCCATTTGCGTTTCATGCACTGTGCTTGTTTGGGTCATACACAGTGTCACTTATGGGCACCCGAGGATCCGTTTCTGGGCTCAGTTAGGGTGGGAGACGCCACTCCAGGTCACTAACAGTATCATCACTTCTTTCCTGTACAGCACCCAAATGAGAGCAACTGCATCCCTCCCTCAATGGCCACCTCTTCAGTCCAGGAACCTAGAAAGCCAAACATCGCCAGAAGGTGCTGCCTCATATTGGACTCAAGCTGACGCACGATGGAGCCCCCCAAAGCAGAGCCGCTTTAAGTAACAGGCCTGTAGTGGGTCCTACATATTGTGTTCACGCTGTCTGTTTCTGCTTGAAAGTAAATGTCCTGTGAATTAAATCACTTTAAGGGGAGGGGGCGGTCAAGCTGTGCCTGCGGGTCCTTGCGTGATGCGCTGTTCTGATGGACAATGGGATTCAGAATGAGGAGCACTTTTAGAATGGAGGAGAAGGAGTTCAGGGGGCGCTCCATTAAAGCACGAGATTCCGATGGCGTGCTGACTGGTGTGTGAGCGAGCCATCGGAGGACGTCCGTTTGTGCGGCCCTGCCGTCTTCCGCTTCACAGAGAGGGACGCTTTACACCTTAACACCCGGGTGAGACGTTCAATGGCTTTAAGGACAGGACAGGTGAGAACACTCCAGTATAGTGCAAAGGGAAAGCGCACCACTTGTTTCACTCTTCTTGTACCCTGCAATTAACTGGGTTAGCCATTCAGGTTGGAACTTTTAGAAAATCCACAGAGATAAGAATACTGGGGGTCCCTTTATCATGGGGTAAAAGACAGGTGGGGGTGTCTGTCTGAAATTATATGTTGTTACACACGCGCTCTTGGGAGGCAGGCTAAGGGCTTCATCGAGGGCGGAAATCAAGGATGGGGACTGACGAAGTGCACTAACCTGTCTTCTTCCACCTGAATGGAAGCCAAGTTCCCGCACTCGCATTCTAGCCACGCCTCCTAGTGACCTCACTTCCGGCTCGAGCTCCCACGGACCCGCCCCTTCCTGCCCCGCTACTATAACAGCCCAGCACCTTCCCTTGCTGGTTTGTTCCTATTTGGACGCTGAACCAGACGTTTCTCTGCTGCTGTTACTTTCGTTGCCTGGCATTGTGTATTGTCACAAACTTGAAACAGAGTCATAGAAAGGTTTGGGGCAGCCACCTGTATAATTGAGTTCCTGGCTGCAAAAGTCATTTTCAAATGAATACGGCACTGATGTGCACACAACCGAGTCCAAAACAGAACTGAGGGAATAGGGAAAAGGTGCAGGCTTTTAAAGGGGAAGACAGGAAGTGAGATCATAGGGGTCGGGCTCATGAAGGTCTTCAGCCATTGGTTCGAGCCCGGACGTGACATCACAGGGGCCGGAGCCGGAAAGGTCTTCTTCCATAGGCTCGGTCCCGGAAGTGACGTCAAGAGGGCCAGGTGGAATCTCCTGTGAATGGTCTGCAGGAAAGGGAGAAAAAGAGTCAGTGCACTCCGTCACATCCCGGTCTGACTGGAAACTGCCCTTTAGCTGCCTCCCATGCGCATGTGTGTCACAGTACATGAACCCCCAAATCTTTTTCTGCCTTTTCTTGTCTTTTACAATGTATATATATACATATATATCCATCCATCCATCCATTTTCCAACCCGCTGAATCCGAACACAGGGTCACGGGGCTCTGCTGGAGCCAATCCCAGCCAACACAGGGCACAAGGCAGGAACCAATCAAACACACCAAGCACACACTAGGGCCAATTTAGAATCACCAATCCACCTATCGCCATCCACTATCGCCAATCCACCTAACCTGCATGTCTTTGGACTGTGGGAGGAAACCGGAGCGCCCGGAGGAAACCCACGCAGACACGGGGAGAACATGCAAACTCCACGCAGGGAGGACCCGGGAAGCGAACCCAGGTCCTCTCCCAACTGCGAGGCAGCAGCGCTACCCACTGCGCCACCAAGCCGCCCTATATATATATATATATATATATATACAGTATATGTGTGTGTGTGTATATGTTCTGGTTCTATTTATGCCGTGTCTGTAATTAGGGGTTATTCATTATACTGTATCTGCACCAGGCTGCTTCTATCTATTCAATAGAATTCCCATTTAAATTGTTATTTGTTTATTTGTGTTGCTTACTTTATGTATGATATTCTAAAGGGGAAGATTAGTATAATTATGTTTGAATTCCTCTAATACAGTATACACACTGCTTGTTTGCCTAATTTTCTCCTTCCTGGTTTACAAATGTCACCTTCAGGAAAGAGGATCCAATTAGGGCTAAGGTGCTAAGGGACAGTCACTTTCTCTGATGAATCCCCTTTCCGATTGTTTGGGGCATCCGGAAAAAAGAGAAGGAAAAGGTGAGCAGCGCCATCATCAGTCCTGTGTCATGCCAACAGTAAAGCATCCTGAGTCCATTCATGTCAGCCAAGGCAGTGCACAATTTGGCCATAAGAACACAGCAGCCCTGAATAAAGAATGGGACCACAATATCCTGCAAGAGCAACTTCTCCCAGCCATCCAAGAACAGTTTGGTGACCAACATGACAGAGCACTGGGCCTTAAGGCAAAAGTGACAACTAAGTGGCTCAGGGAACATTTTGGGGAACTTTGGGATCCATGGCCAGGAAACTCCCCAGACGTTAATCCCATTGAGAAGGCGGGTGGACAAACAAAAACCCCCAAATTCTGACAAACTCCAAGCATTGATTATGTAAGAATGGGCAGCTGCCATCAGTCAGGATTGGGCCCAGGAGTTGATTACCAGTCTGCCAGGGTGAATTGCAGGGGTCTTGAAGAAGAAAAAAGGGCCAACCCTGCAAATATGGACTCTTTGCTCGTAAACTTCATGTCATTGTCAATAAAAGCTTTTGATACTTCTGAGCTGCTTGTAATTCTACTTCAGTACACCATAGAAACATCTGACACAAAGATCTTAAAACTCTGAAGCTGCAGACTTTGTGAAAAGCAACACTTGGGTCAGTCTCAGAACTCAGGGAGAGTATTTTGAGGGTGATTAAATTTTAGAAATGTTCAGAGAAATTTACAATTTCAAAAATACAAACTCATAAAGCACAAATAAATGAACAGTTAAAGTGCACAAGCAGACAGACTGTAAATGGACCACAGCTTTAAACCTCTTGGAGCGACACTTTAGTGTCAAAAGGAGAAGTGAGCAATCACTTGATGTCAGACTCAAATGAACAACTTAATACAAAACAGGATGGCCCGACTCTGACCAGAGCCCAATTTCAGATCTACAAGGAGGCTGGAATGCTGCCAGGCACCGGGTTCCAGTCTCCATTACCATAAAACTCAAGTCAAACAAGGAATGACAGAATTCTGTTGGATGTCCACTGAAAGTAATTTTATACGCAAAAGCATGTGAATCCACCACAGTATCGAGTCATTTAAATGTGCACATTTGTATATTAAGGTAACGGCTATCATGGAGACACAGGAAATGTCCGCACTGACAGGATATAAAAAGTAACTTCATCTGATAAGCAAGTGTTAAAACGTGAGGTGTGAACAGCTTGGGCGCGGAGCTTCTGTATGAAAAGTGAAGAGACCAAGTGTGACAAGACTCACAAACTGTGAAATCTGCTCAGGCTGAAGGGCCACCTCACACCCTCGGGTTTCTGCTGTTCCTGGAACATCATCTGAGCTGTCCGTCCTCAGTCATTAGGCCGTCTAATTCTGACATCATAAAACAGGGACCGTCCAAAAAAGAAAATACAAGATGTGCTCCTCACTCACAAAGAGGCATGCGGCATCCTCAGGGACTGAAAGGAGGAAAGTCATTAGCCGTGGAGTGGAAAAACAGATTTGATAGAGAAATGACGGCAAATCCCTAGTCCTTTCTTTTTACTTTTTGTTTGCAAGCTCCAAAGCCGCAGGTATGACGAGTTTATTGACAGTTCTGAAAGGACGTTATATAAGGTTCACTTCTGGAGAACTTTACTTTGTTTTTGAAGTTTGCACATAAGCAAATCACTGATTAACGATGTTAGCTGAAGTTCTGCTTTACTGATGGGAGTGCACAGGTGCTCTGTTTTAATTACTTTTTAATTCTGTTCCTTTAGATTTGTATATTTATTGTTCACTCCTGTTGGATTAAAGGGCGCGTTTTTGTGTGTCAATGGTTTTGATTCATTTCAGCACTAAAAGGATCATTTAAACTTTAAAAGCATTATCAAGATGTGCAGTGATCTAGCGGTGAAGCCAGAAGCAGAGTGGGCAAGCAGTAAGCCATTTCAGGGGGGAATGAAACCCCCTTTGAAGGTTTTGCATTGAAACAATGTGGACGAGAGCAGGCCACTCAGCCCATCAAAGCTCACCAGTCCTGTCTGCTTAATTCTTCAAAAATGAAATCAAGTCGAGCTTTGAGGGTCCCTAAAGTCTTACTGTCCACCATGCTAACTGGTCACTTATTCCACGTGTCTTTGGTCCTCTTTGGGAAGAAAAACTTCCTAATGTTTGTGTGACATTTACAAGTTTGCAACTGTGTCCCCGTGCTCTTGATGAACTCATTTTAAAGTCACCGTCTTGATCCACTGCACTAATTTCCTTTATAATTTTAAACACTTCACTCAGGTCACCTCTTAATCTTCTTTTGCTTAAACTGTAAAGGCTCAGCTCTTTTAATCTTCCCTCATAACTCATCCCCTGTAGCCCTGAATCAGCCTAGTCGCTCTTCTATGGACCTTTTCTACTGCTGCTATGTCCGTTTTGTAGCCTGGAGACCAAAACTGCACAGAGAACTCCAGATGAGGCCTCACCAGTGTGTTATAAAGCTTGAGCAGAACCTCCTGTGACTTGTACTCCACACATCAAGGCGCTATATAACCTGACATTCCCTTTGCCTTCTTAATGGCTTGTGTCTGGCAGTGTCTAGTCAACTACAACTCCTAAATCCTTCTCATAAAGTGGACTTTTGATTTTTTGTGTGTCACAAATCTGCCCAAGCCTCTATTCTGTCCAAGTCCCTCTCAGATCAGGTCAGGTTGGGGAGCATGCACTGGTATAGCGCATCACCACACGACAAAACAGCTCAGGGTTTTAGGAAAACACGCGGTCCAGTTCCACCCTTCAGAAATGACCAACTCTCTGCCGCAGCCAGGTGTTACGTGGGCGACCACTTGGCCTGGTCCAGCCACTTGGGTCCCCAACAATGAGGATCTTATGAGCTGGATCACCTTCGGGGAAACACGCCACATGGCCGTAGTGCTGTAACTGATGCTCCCTCACAATGCAGGTCATGTGCCTCATTCGGGTCTCCATGAGCAACACAAAGTCAAACCAGCAGTACCCAAGGATTCTCTGAAGATAGATAGATAGATAGATAGATAGATAGATAGATAGATAGATAGATAGATAGATAGATAGATAGATAGATAGATAGATAGATAGATAGATAGATAGATAGATAGATAGATAGATAGATAGATAGATAGATAGATAGATAGATAGATAGATACTTTATTAATAATTCCCATACTCCAGCAGCAGCATACTGATAAGAACAATATTAAATTAAAGAGTGATAACAATGCAGGTATACAGACAGACAATAACTTTATATAATGTTAACATTTACCCCCCCCCAGGTGGAACTGAAGAGTCATCTCAGTCTGTCAGTGGAGCAGGACGGTGGCAGCAGTCTGTCGCTGAAGCTGCTCCTCTGTCTGGAGATGATCCTGTTCAGTGGATGCAGTGGATTCTCCATGATTGATAGGAGTCTGCTCAGCGCCCTTTGCTCTGCCACAGATGTTATACTGTCCAGCTCCATGCCAACAATAGAGCCTGCTTTCCTCACCAGTTTGTCCAGGCATGAGGTGTCTTTCTTCTTTATGCTGCCTCCCCAGCACACCATTGCGTAGAAGAGGACGCTCGCCACAACTGTCTGATAGAACATCTGTAGCATCTTATTGCAGATGTTGAAGGACGCCAGCCTTCTAAGGAAGTATAGCCGGCTCTGTCCTTTCTTACACAGAGCATCAGTATTGGCAGTCCAGTCTAATTTATCATCCAGCTGCACTCCCAGGTATTTATAGGTCTGCACCATCTGCACACAGTCACCTCTGATGATCACGGGGTTCATGAGGGGCCTGGTCCTACTAAAATCCACCACCAGCTCCTTGGTTTTGCTGGTGTTCAGGTGTAGGTGGTTTGAGTCGCACCATTTAACAAAGTCCTTGATTAGGTCCCTATACTCCTCCTCCTGCCCACTCCTGATGCAGCCCACGATAGCAGTGTCGTCAGTGAACTTTTGCACGTGGCAGGACTCCAAGTTGTATTGGAAGTCCGATGTATATAGGCTGAACAGGACCAGAGAAAGTACAGTCCCTTGTGGCGCTCCTGTGCTGCTGACCACAATGTCAGACCTGCAGTTCCCGAGATGCACATACTGAGGTCTGTCTGTAAGATAGTCCATGATCCATGCCACCAGGTATGAATTTACTCCCATCTCTGTCAGCTTGTCCCTAAGGAGCAGAGGTTGGATGGTGTTGAAGGCGCTAGAGAAGTCTAGAAACATAATTCTTACAGCGCCACTGTCTCTGTCCAAGTGAGAGAGGGATCGACGTAGCATATAGATGATGGCATCCTCCGCTCCCACCTTTTCCTGATATGCAAACTGCAGAGGGTCGAGGGCGTGTTGAACCTGTGGCCTCAGGTGGTGAAGCAGCAGCCGCTCCATGGTCTTCATCACATGTGACGTCAGAGCGACAGACCTGAAGTCATTCAGCTCACCAGGATGTGATACCTTTGGGACTGGGGTGATACAAGATGTTTTCCAAAGGCTCGGGACTCTCCCCTGTTCCAGGCTCAGGTTGAAGATGCGCTGTAGAGGACCCACAGCTCCAATGCACAGACCTTCAGCAGTCGTGGCGATACTCCATCTGGACCCGCTGCTTTGCTGGTATGAAGTCTCCTCAGCTCTCTGCTCACCTGCGCTGCTGTAATTATGGGTGGGGATGTCTCTCCTTTGCTGGTATCTTCAGAAGGATATGTGGAGGGTGCAATACTCCAAGGTGAGACTGAGAGTGGGTTAGGGTGGTCAAACCTGTTAAAGAAGTTGTTCATTTGGTTTGCTCTCTCCACGTCTCTCTTGATGGTGGCACCCCGCATCAAGCTGCAGCCAGTGATGATCTTCATCCCATCCCACACTTTCTTCATGCTGTTATTCTGCAACTTCTGCTCCAGCTTTCTCCTGTACTGCTCCTTCGCCGCCCTGAGCTGGACTTGGAGTTCCTTCTGCACGCGCTTGAGCTCATGCTGATCACCGTCTTTAAAAGCCCTTTTCTTCTGATTCAAAAGGCCCTTGATGTCACTTGTAATCCATGGTTTGTTGTTAGCATAGCAGCGTACTGTTCTTACTGGAACTACAATGTCCATACAGAAGTTGATGTAGTCAGTAGTGCAGTCAACAACTTCCTCAATGTTCTCGTTATGTGACCCCTGCAGGATATCCCAGTCTGTAGTTCCAGTCTCTCAGAGTATTCTCAGCCTCCGGAGTCCACTTCCTGAATGATCATGTGGTTACAGGTAGGACTCTAACTTTTGGTTTATAGTGAGGCTGAAGCAGAACCAGGTTATGATCTGCTTTCCCAAGCGCAGGCAGCAAGGTGGAGCTGTATGCGTCTTTAAAGTTTGCATACAGTAAATCAATAGTCTTATTTCCCCGGGTGTTACAGTCCACATACTGGGAGAATGCAGGTAATGTTTTGTCCAGCGTCACATGGTTAAAGTCTCCAGCGATTAGCACAAGCGCCTCTGGGTGCTGCGTTTGTAACATAGCAACAGCAGAATGGATGATGTCACTCGCTATCTCCACGTCCGCCCGAGGAGGGATGTAAACGATAACAACAATGACATGTCAAAACTCTCTGGGCAAGTAGTAGGGACGTAAACTTACGGCCAACAGTTCGATGTCCCTGCAGCAAGTGGAGACTTTGACGTTAACATGTCCAGAGTTACACCACCGTGTATTAACATAGAGAGCGAGTCCTCCTCCTTTGTGCTTACCACAGGTACTTGCATCTTTGTCCGCTCTAACTGTGCTAAACCCGGGTAGCTCCACGTTAGCACTTCTTCAGAGTTTACATAGGTCAACACTTTGTGAAGTGTTACATTTTTCACACTTTTCGGGTGTTAAACTGTAAGAGTTCATTTTTTTAACAATAGCAGCGTTTTGATCATACACTTGGTGTCAACTAAATTCCCAAAACACTCTGCTGGTCGTCAAGAAATAACTTTACAGTGTTGGTTTCAACACCTGACAAGGGTATAGTGTCAATGACTCAGTGAGTGTCAATCTGTGGGGCGGGGCCCCCTAGGGGGGCGCGAAGTAACAAAAAGGGGGGCGCAAAGATGTGAAAAAAAGAAAACAAGAATCGAAAATATGAAAAATCCATCTATTGAAACCAAAGTAAATTAACTTAAACTACATTCTGATACTAGACAAATAAATATAGAGTTAGATAAATGTCAATAAAAGTTAAGTAGGTATAATAAAATATGCATCTATGATATATCATTAATTAAATAAGAACAAATTGGTATTAGTGGGCTCCTTTCAAAAAAACCTTAGGGGGGCACGATTAAAACTTAAAGGTTGAGAAACGCTGAGCTAAACCTAAATAAATGCACCTCATTTTACTTTAGAACATTAGAACCCTCTAGACAAGAACAGGCCATTCAGCCCAACAAAGCTCGCCAGTCAAGTCGAGTTTTGAAAGACCCTAACGTCTTACTGTCTACCACACTACTTGGTCGCTTATTCCAAGTGTCTACCGTTCTTTGTGTAAAGAAAAACTTCCTAATGTTCTTGCGAAATTTACCCATAAGAAGTTTCCAACTGTGTCCCCGTGTTCTTGATGAACTCATTTTAAAGTCACCATCTCGATCCACTGCACTAATTCCCTTCATAATTTTAAACCCTTCAGTCAGGTCACCTCTTCTTCTTCTTTTCCTTAAACTGTAAAGGCTCAGCTCTTTTAATCTTTCCTCATAACTCATCCCCTGTAGCCCTGAATCTGCCTAGTCGCTCTTCTCTGGACCTTTTCTAGCGCTGCTATGTCCTTTTTGTAGCCTGGAGTGTTGGTTTTCACAAAGTCTGCTGCTTCCGAGTTTTTAGATCTTTGTGTCAGATGTTTCTCTGGTCTACTGAAGTACAATTACAAGCAGTTCAGAAGTTTCAAAGGCTTTTATTAACAATGACATGAAGGTTATGCACAGAGTCCATATTTGCAGTGTTGGCCCCTTTTTTCTTTTTCAAGACCTCTGCAATTCACCCTGGCAGGCTGGCAATCAACTTCTGGGCCCAATCCTGACTGATGGCAACCCATCCTTGCATAATCAGAATTGGTGTGTTTTTGTTTGTCCGCCCACATCTTGAGGATTGACCACAATTCCTCAATGGGATTAAGGTCTGGGGAGTTGCCTGGCCATGGACCCCAAATGTTGATGTTTTGTCCCTTAGTTGTCACTTTGGCCTTATGGCCCAGTGCCCCATCATGTTGTTCACCAAACTGTTCTTGGATGGTGGGGAGAAGTTGCTCTCGGAGGATGCTTTGGTCCCATTCTTTATTCATGGCCTGGGATTGGGGCACCAGCAGTGCAGAGCTTGCTCAGGAATGGCAGGGCAGCAGTGTGACGATGCGGGTTCTGCTCCATGCTCCCATCGGCTGTTAGGGAGCCCTTGAACCCAACACCGTCGGTAATGTCACCGATGAGCTAGACAGTGGGGCAATAACAATGAGCAAGGGGATGATGTATGAAAGTGCAAAAGTACTTTTATTAAAAGACAATCAAATGTTCAAACAAAACAGTGTTCATAATAAAGTGCTGTGCAGTTCAATGTCTACTTTAAATAAATAATCCATAAAAAGCAAGTGAAAAACCAAACGAACAAACGTGGAGGTTAAAATCCATTAGGAAAACATCTTTAAAACAACGAGGTTAAAGCCATGCAGAAAGCTGTCCTTTTCAAAATCCGGTGCATCCTTCTACTACTGACGGCCGCCCTTGCTTCTCCCACCTGGGCTTCTCAACAGGGAACTCTGAATGTATCAGTTTTTAAGATGTACACTAGTGAATTGGGACCCCCACAAGCAGGCAGGTGTGAGTGACATGAAGACTTTTGGAGGATGGCCTGGTGGGTGTCAAGAAGGGCAGCAAAGAAGCCACCAAGAAAAACATCAGGGACAGACTGATATTCTGGGATTGGCCTGCAGAGGACTGCTGGGTCTAGTCATTTACTCTGATGAATCCCCTTTCCGATTGTTTTGGGGCATCCGGAAAAAAGAAAAGGTGAGCAGCACTACCATCAGTCCTGTGTCACTGTGCCAACAGTAAAGCATCCTGAGACCATTCATGTCACATGGGGTTGCTTCTCAGCCAAGGTAGTGCAGGGCTCACTCACAATTTGGCCTAAGAACACAGCCATGAATAAAAAATGGGACCAAAACATCCCCTGAGAGCAACTTCTCTCAACCATCCAAGAACAGTTTGGTGACCAACAATGCCTTTTCCAGCATGATGAAGTACCGGGCCATAAGGCAAAAGGAACAACTAAGTGGCTTAGGAAAGAAAATATCAAAATTTGGGGTCCACGGCTAGGAAACTCCCCAGACCTTTAATCCCATTGAGAACTTGTGGTCACTCCTCAAGAGGCGGGTAGACAAACAAAAAGCCACTGTGGTCGAAGGTTCGAGGTAAACAGCAGGCAGACAGCAGATGTAAAGTAAAAAAGCAATTTCTTTATTCTTGGTGGCAGAGGAAACTATTGCAGCCCCTGTCAGCTTTGTGTCACTGGCAGTTACCAACAATCGCCCCCCTCTTGGGGGATTGAGTTTCCTTTTATAAAGAGTTACGGTGACAGCTTCATCATGAGATAAGGTTACACAATTCTTTGGGGGAATTTAGTAATATTACAACGCATTTGATCAAAACAACTTAAGAAGAAGTGAAAGAACCTATTAAACTAAAATCACAGACGTTGGAACTTTAAAAAAGATTAGCAGTTTTCCCGAGTACAGACTATAAGTCAGCAGTTTGACAAAATTGTTGCAAGTTTGCTGTTTTGCGCACACACTTATTAGTTTAAGTAAGTCATATTAATAATCAATTAATCCATAGCCTATAAATACAATCTAATAATATACTTATAGATAAAACAGGTAATGGTTTCCCTCTTGTAACAATCTTAATGCATTCACAAAGAACTCTTATACTTAAATATATACAGTATATATATATATATATATATATACATTTTCTTAGCATCAGCTGCATAATAATAATAATCTATTTTCCATCCACCCAGATGCACACAGATAGTAATCATCAAGGCGTTTTAGATTTGTTTATCTAAGTACAAAAATTGGTCCTCAGTCCAAGATTCTTTGTTCAACTATTATTTATTATTCCACACCACCAATTCTGATTATGGAAGAAGGGAAAGCTGCCATTAGTCAGGATTTGGCCCAGAAGTTGATTGACAGCATGCCAGGGCGAATTGAAAATGACAGAAGGGCTAACACTGCAAATATTGTAATTGTCAATAAAAGCCTTTGAAACTTCTGAAATGCTTGTAATTCTACTTCCGTATACCACAGAAACATCTGACACAAAGATCTAAAAATGCTAATGCTGAAGTTATTAAACATAAAAAATATATGAAGGAACTGTATGATGACATCACGCACACATGTTGCCCATGAAGGCAGATTTATCGACATGTACCTGCTTTGCCTTCACTGCACCTGCCATTTCCAGACTCTGAGTTTGGCTGTGGTTTCTCCAACCCTTCTACATCACTGGGGTTTGAAAGCACATCAGCACATGGACTTGGTGTTGAGGTAGGTAGCTGTGCCTGAAAATTCTTCATTTAAAGAGGTAAGATCAAAAATGATTCATTTTCAAATATTTCATCAAGTCATGTGAGCATTTCTGAAAGGAATTATACGTCATCAGAAACACCCAGGTCAGCAAAAAGGACATTTTACTGTGAAGCTCATCTGTGGGTTGCTCTGAATCATCCATCCATCCATTTTCCAACCCGCTGAATCCGAACACAGGGTCGCGGGGGTCTGCTGGAGTCAATCCCAGCCAACACAGGGCACAAGGCAGGAACCAATCCCGGGCAGGGTGCCAACCCACCGCAGGACACACACACAAACACACCCACACAATTCTTGAAAAATATCTTCCTCCACATTATTATCTGTCTCATCAAAGATTTGAAGGGCCTCGTTTGCTGTACGCCCACATTATTTTCACTAAAATAAGAGATATTTGAATATAAATGTCAATAAATGGTATTTTTCACATCTGAAGAAACATTAGCTCTTAATTAAATTCAAACTTTCCTTCGTTTAGAAACTCCTCAAATGTGAACCCATCTTGCAATTCGGTGTTTCTCTTCATTTGAAGGTAATTCACCAGCATAATGAAACGTGATAAATGAACTTCAATGTTAGCTTAGAGAGAACACCAACACGTGGCAAGAGGCAGAGCGACTCGAATGGAGGTTGGCGCGGGAGTGAGGAGGGCCCTGGGGCATTACAAGTCTCTCGAATTTGTGCAAATAAATCGGTACCACAAGTGAACTCTGATACTTAGTGTGATGTTAGAAGTCGCAAAATCGACTAGAATGTTCAAGCAAATTATAGAAAAAAAAACGATTTAAATCCATTAAGTAGTTCTCTCGTGAAAAGCCGACAGACATACAGACAGGCAGATGTTGGATTTTATAAATATATTTATTATATATACAGTATATATATTGTGGGGAACAGCCCGGACACAGACAGGTAGACACGATGGTTTCACCACACACACATTTATTCATCATAATATTTACAGTGGAAGTGCACAAACCCAGTGTCTCAGCACCAATCACCCCTCAAGTCCTTGGGCACACTCACAATGCCTTTTAGTCTCTGGTCCACCTCCACTCCTCTCCGCCAAGCTTCGTCCTTCTTCCTCCTGACTCTTGCCCCCGACTGGAGGGAGGCGACCCCTTTTTTTCACCCTGGAAGGGCTCCAGCTGCATCCTGAGGGCTCGTAGCCACACCCCTGTGCGGCGGAAGCTCCAGCAGTGAAACCGGAAGTCCACCGGGTGTCTCCAATTCTCTTCCCCCCAGCACTTCCCGGTGTGGAGGAAGTACTGAGGTCCAACACTCTCAAGGCATTGGGGCGCCCCCTGGCGGTGACCACGGACCCCTACAGGGATGAGCTTCCAAGCTCTGTACCCGTGGTCCCCACAGCAACCAGGGAGGACGTCCCCTCGTGTTCCGGAGGATCCACAAGCCCTCCTCCGGTCCTCCTGGGTGTCCCGGCCAGGCATGAATGCCCGCCGGGCACCACAATATATAATATATATATATATATAGTCACGCTTGAATCACAGAATTGCACAGAAACAGAGGAGATAGAAGAGACAGAAATTTTATTCAAACACTGCAATCAAACATTTGTCTCTTTTAAAAGGTTTTAAACGTGCTCCTTGACAGGAC